>NC_056737.1:1819595992-1819895992 GCF_019279795.1 Protopterus annectens | reverse complement strand
ATCGGGAAAATTTGGCCTGCTACAGATCACCCTCCATGACCCAGGAACACCACTCCACCTTTCTGGAGACACTGGAAAACATGAAGGTCCTACCGAACACCCTAATATTGGGCGATTTCAATTACCCTACCGTTAACTGGGAAAACTACTCAAGTACAAATTCCCAGGTCCAGCGCTTCCTGGAATTTATCAACTCAAATGCCCTGGATCAGCTGGCAAACTCCCCTACCAGAGGTGAAAACATATTGGACATGGTCATCACCAACATGGGCGACAGGTGTTCCGCACCGGAGGTCAACCCGTTACTGGTTAGATCAGACCATAAACTAATCACTCTGGATGTCCACACCACACCACCACCCTCAACCAAGGAAGCCACAGTGAAAAACTTTTCTATAACAAACTTCACCTTACTTAAGACAGAGGTGGCACGTTTCACAGCCCCCACGCTAAAGGATAACAGTGTCCAAGATGCAGGAACCTTTACAAATGCACTCTATGACCACCTACAAGGATGCATGGATTGTGCCATCCCTAGCAAAACTAAGACTCACTCCCCTAAGAGAAGGAAACCAGTCTGGTGGACCCCTGCCATAAACAGGCTATACAATAGGAGGAGGAAACTAGTTCAAAAAAAAAAAGCAAATCCCAAGAAGGAAAGACATCCCTGATCAGTATCAGTAAGAAACTAAGGTCCCTCATAAAATCATCCAAGGCTAACTTTGAAAGAAAGGATTCGAAAGGTAACGACAAAGCCTTCTTTAGCTATGTCAAGAATCTAAGTGGCAACTTGCAGATATGCTCTAAGCTAGTGCAAAATAGCACAAAATATAATGAACCTACTGATATTGCCAACATCCTGGCAGATATATTCAGTGCAAACGTCATCCCCCTCACCCCCAAAAGGGCCCACAACAATACCGGAAAAGTGTAGTGTCCCGGAAATCCCAGAAGCACAGGTAAAAATAGCCCTTTCAAAAGCACAGCGTCAATGGGGCCAGATGGTGTCCCAGGCTGTGTCTTGCATGAACTACAGAACAAACTAACCCCCCACCTAAACATACTGTTCAACCTGAGCCTCTCCACAGGCTACGTGCCCATAGAATGGCGCACAGCAATGGTTATTCCGCTCCACAAAGGAGGGGCCCCAACTGACCCTGGTAACTATCGCCCCATAAGCCTGACTAGCCTGGTCTGCAAGGCTATGAAGTGCATCATCATGGAACTCATTAGCAAAGACATTGGGAACCTCCAGACACTTGACCCAACCCAGTTCGGCTTTGTTAAGGGCAGATCATGCCTACTAAACCTGGTTGACTTCTTCGAGACAGTCACCAAGGCCATAGATGAGGGGAAGGTGGTTCACACAGCCTATCTTGACCTCACCAAGTCTTTTGACACCATTCCCCAGCCTGAACATAAACCCCTACTTCATGAGATGGGTTGCCAACTGGCTTACAGACAGAACTCACACGGTAAGAATAGTGGGCTCCAGGTCCGACTCTAAACCAGTCACAAGTGGTGTCCCGCAAGGCTCGGTCCTGGGACCCCTACTGTTCGGCACATACTTCTCAGAAGTACAGGCAAACACAGGAGGACTATGGCTAACCAAGTTCGCTGATGACTGCAAACTGGGAGCCATAATTGACTCTGGCTGATATGGACATTCTCCAAAAGGGCCTTACTGAGACGGACACCGGGTGTCAAAGTCATGGTCTCAAGCTAAATGCCAAAAAATGCATAGTCCTCTCGTTTGGGAAAAACAAAACACCCATGAATTACCACACAGGTGGCAGCCCCCTTAATGCAGAAGAGGTAATAAGAAATCTGGGGACCCAGGTAGATAGTAATCTCTCCTTTGAAAATCATATTGCCAAAGTAGTTAGGAAATCCTTCTATATAACCCATCTAATTACTAAAGGGTTCGCATCTAGAAATAAAGAGGTTATAGTGCCCCTCTACTCGTCACTCATCAGACCCATCATAGAGTACAATGCCTCATTTGGGATGTACCTCACAAGACACTTCCAACAGCTGGAAAGACCACAAAAGTACCTCACCAAGAGGATTACTGGCCTCAAACATATGTCCTATGCAGCCCGACTGGAAAAACGCTGGCTGTCCTCAGTGGCATAATCGCTTACTCAGAGGTGATCTCTGCCTGACTTACAAAGCCATGTCCAACTCAGAATTGATGGACATGTTTCACCTAATGAAATCCAAGTCACTGCAAGCCACTCGTGCTAGTGAGCTAAACCTCACCACAATAAATAGAACATGCTGGAGGGATAGATTCCTGTTGCAGAGACTCCCCATGCTTTGGCACAAAATTCCTAACTAACACTCTTCAAGAGAAACCATGACGAGTAGATGGGTAACAGAAAATACACCCCTGGTATCACTTCATTGGCTCTTCTTGACAGAGGCCCAGTTAATTAATCAATGGGGCGGCAAAAGCTGACACACTCTGGCTAGGCTTATAAATGCCCTCGGGCAGTTAGCCTAGTACCTACCTATGAACCTATGACAAAACCTGGAACTACACACTTGACAAGAAAAGCTGTTGTACATAAAAGGTGGGAATATTAATCCCTCAAGAATATGATTCGGCTTTGTATTAGTACAGTGCCTCACAGGCCGGTCTGTGCAAAAGTGGGAGTGGTTTCATTGATTGACAAGTGAAATGGGCATGTCATTGTATGCAAATGACAGATGCAGATTTCTCTGTGACATCATGCATACTAAGTGCAATGCATCATGGAAATGATTTATTACTGCACAGTGTTATCTCAGCTGTTTCATTCGCAATGCATGTCGCAAATGTTATGTTAGTGTAACACAGTAAATTTTTATTTACTGCTATGTATGCAGCATAATCACCGACAGAGACACATGCATTAGTGTTTTACTTCAGTAATTTAAGCCTTTGTGCATTACTTTTTATTTTTTTTATTTTTTTTTTGTATGTTTATTAGCTCAGTGGAACTGCTGAAGTTTAGCTGCTAGTGCGTTTTTAAGCACAAAAGGAATACGCTGCTTTATAAGTGCAGACACAGTTGTTGGTAATTATAAAAACAATGAGGGCCATGTACCCTTACATTTTCTTTATTAGCTAATAATCATACAAAATAAAAAGTAATGGATGAAGGCTTAAATTACTAAAGCGAAACATTAATGCATGAGTTTGTATCTGTGTACGCATGCTTGATAGCAGCCGCTCGAGCCATGGTTCCGAGTACACAAGAAGTATTTACTGAATGCATGGTTCTGGTTTAATTAATTAATTAATCAATCAATCAATTAATTAATTAATCTTGAATTTGACAGGATTGATTTGTTCTGGTCGCTCAAGCTACAGTTAGAAATACACTATGAATATTTATGATGCCATCAGTATGAATATTAATTCCATATTCAAAGACATCACTGGTTGTTGGATGGTGGGCGAGGTTAACGCAGGACTTGCTACTACGCGTCCTGCGAGGTACTGTTCTAATACAAAGCCTATGATCCTTCTTATAATGCGCTGAAACATTAATGGTCTCACAGATAAATCCAAATAGAGTAGTGAACTATATTAAAATTTTAAAGTATAAATAGCTATACTACAGGAGACATACTTGGAAAGAACTGGACATGTGAACTTCATAAAGACAGGTTTTCAGGATGGTTATTCAGCAGAAAACCTCAGGCGCAGGAAAGAAAGACTACTTATATTAATTGCAAGAGGAGCTCCAGTAGTAACAAAAGAGGAAATAAAAGACAGTAATGGTAGATTTACAGTACTAAGGGGCTACTGGCAAGGGAGGAGGATTACACTGGCATGTATTTATATTCTACCAAAAACTGCTAAGCTGCTATATTTCAGAAATTCTATGAAAGTCTGTATAATGCAGAGAAATATGGAAATCAAGAAAAGATACAAATGGAAATGTTTATGGAAGAATTAAATATGCCAAGGCTAGAGGGAGAGGAGGCTCAATCACTAACAGGACAGGTGGAGCTGAGATAAAAACAGTGCTGTATAACCAATCTACAGGAACGTCCACATGAATAGAGGGTATTCCTGTAAAGTTTGGAAGCTGGTAGGGGAAAAAACTGATGAATATCTGGAATGTTTTGCTTAACAGTATTTTAAGAGGAAGAGAAGTACCAATATCCTGGAAGAAAGCAGCAGTAGCTGTACTACCTAAAGAGGGTAAATCTCCATCGGATCCAGCTTCATACAGGCCCATTTCAATACCAAATCATGATTATAAAGTATTTATGTGTATAATGGCTAAAAGAATAGCAAAGGTGATGCCAAAATTGACAGATACGGATCAGTGTGGTTTTGTGGAGGAAAGGCAAACATTTGACAACATAAACAGAACACTGATGATCCAGAGGGAAGCATAATGTAAGAAAATACTACTGTTGCCGGTGAGTCTTGATGCAGAAAAAGAATTTGACAAAGTAAGCTGGGATTTTATGACATGAGCAATGGAAGCATTTGCATTCCTTGATAAAATAAGGTTGATTAGGAGGATATATGAAGGAACAGAGGCAAAAATGTAAGTGGGTGGGGTCCTCCTGAAAATCTCTGCTTCTGCACTCGGCTTTCCTGAAAACATTGGAGAACATGAAGATCTCTTCAAACACCATTATATTGGGTGACTTCAACTACCCAAGCATTGACTGGGAGCACTACTCAAGCCCCAGCACCTTAGCCCAAAAGGTTCGTGGAAATTATAAACTCAAATGCTATGGAACAACTAGTCACCACTCCCACAAGAGGGGACAACATACTAGACCTGATCATTACCAACATGGGGACTCTATGCTCCACACCAGAAGTATATCCATCACTGGTAAGATCAGACCATAAATTAATTTCACTGGATGTCCACATCCCGACCCCACCCCCAGCCCAGAAAACCACAGTGAAAAACTTCTCAAAAGCGAACTTCTCACTTCTCAAAACTGAAGTGGAATCCTTCAAGGCCCCAGGGCCAGTGGAAACTACGGCCCAAACTGCAGAATCCTATATAAACGCATTCTACGGACATCTCCAGGAATGCATGGATCATGCTATCCCAAACAAAACCAAGACCCAATCATCCACAGGCAGGCGTCCAGTCTGGTGGACCCCTGCCATAAATAAACTGTACAACAGAAGGAGGAAGCTACTACATGATAGAGCAAAATCCCTAATAGGGAAGGCATCTCTGATCAGTACTAGCAAAAAATTACGATCCCTCATAAAATCCTCCAAGGCCAGCTTCGAGAGAAAAATTGCACAGGACACCAAAGACAATCATAAGGCTTTTTTCAGTTATGTTAGAAACCTGGGATGCAACTCCCAGACTTGTTCTGAGTTGATTCTAAACGACAAAAAATACACTGAACCCACAGACATCGCCAATATCCTGGCAGCCAGGTTCAGGGCAAACTTCTCCACCCCCTCCCCCCCCAAAAGAGCAAGTATCTATCCCAGCAGATGGCTGCCTCCCAAACATCTCTGATGCTCAGGTGAAGGCTGCCCTCTCCAAAGCAAAAAACACTGCTTCCATGGGACCAGATGGCGTCCCAGGTTGCGTCCTACATGAACTCCAAGAGGAACTAATCCCTCAAATAAAACAGCTATACAATCTCAGCCTCACTACAGGATATGTGCCCACAGAATGGCGTACAGCAACAGTGGTCCCACTCCACAAAGGTGGAGCCTCTAGGGACCCTGGAAACTATTGCCCCATAAGCCTGACTAGCTTAGTCTGCAAGGCTATGGAGAGGATCATCATGGAGCTCATAAACAAAGACAATGGGGACCTACAGACACTAGATCCTACCCAGTTCGGCTTTGTCAAGGGCAGATCCTGCCTTTTGAACCTGGTTGACTTCTTCGAAACAGTCACCAAAGCCATAGATGAAGGGAAGGCAGTCCACACAGCCTATCTGGACCTTGCAAAGGCATTTGACACAATACCCCACTCGGGCATCATAGATAAGCTATCCAGCTTAAATATAAACCCCTATGTCACAAGATGGGTCACAAACTGGCTCAAAGACAGAACCCACAGAGTGAGAGTTGCTGGAGCCATGTCAGACTCGAAACCAGTCACAAGTGGCGTCCCACAGGGTTCTGTCCTGGGACCACTCTTGTTCGGTATATAATTTTCCGAGGTACAGGCAAACGTGGGAGGACTATGGCTCACCAAGTTCGCAGACGACTGCAAACTGGGTGCCATAATCAACTCTCCAGCTGACACAAACATCCTTCAAAAAGGTCTCACAGAGACAGATAACTGGTGCCAGCGCCATGGTTTAAAGCTAAACACCAAAAAATGTATAGTCATACCCTTTGGCAAAAACAATGTGCCCACAAATTACCACATAGGCGGAAACCCATTAAGTACAGAGAAAGTTATTAGGGACCTGGGGACCAAAGTTGATAGCAATCTCTCCTTTGAAAACCACATTGCCAAAGTGGTTAGAAAGACCTTCTACATAGCCCACCTCATCACGAAGGGTTTCACATCTACATCAAGTGAGGTAATCGTGCCCCTTTATTCATCCCTCATCAGGTCCATCAGAGAATACAATGCCCCTTTTGGGATGTACCTTACCCGACACCTGCAGCAATTAGAAAGACCCCAAAAGTATCTCACCAAGAGGATCAAGGGTCTCAAACAGATGCCATATGCTGCTCGGTTAAAAAAACTCCAGCTCTACTCAGTTGCATGCCACCTACTTCGAGGCGCTCTATGCCTGACATACAAAGCTATGTCAAATTCAGAATTAATGGACATGCTCCACCTCAGTAAATCTAAATCCCTTAGAGCCACACGCTCGAGGGACTTGAACCTCAGCACAGAAATAAATGGAACTTGCTGGAGGGACAGGTTCATAACCCAGAGGCTCCCTTCGCTCTGGAATAGGATTCCAGTTCGTGTGAGGCAGAGCACCTCACTGAATCTCTTCAAGAAGAATCTCGATAGGTGGATGGGGGATCGTAGGTTTGTCCCAGGGATTACTCCCGTGTCACTATTAGACAGAGGCACAGTAAACTAAACCTTAAAAAAGGCACAGTATACTCAAATCAAGGGGTGGCGTAAGCCATACAGAATCGGGCTAGGCTTATAATTGCCTCAGGGCAGATAGCCTAGTATGAACCTATGAACCTAATTAGGCAGGGGTGTCCTCGCGCCCTTTGTTATTTGCAGTACTTTCAGAACCAATGGCAAAGAAAACAAGGGACTCAGAAATTCAAGGATATAATTGGTATGGTAGAAATTAAGCAAGGTGTAGTCGATGCCAATGAGGAGATGAAAACAGATGCAAAATTGTGAAAAGATGTACTTGTATATCCAACCAACACAACGAAAGACACCACACGAGCTCTGCAGCAATAACTTCTTTATTGACCTAGGTTTCGTCCTTACGAACTTCTTCAGAATACTATTACTGTTTCTACTCAACCATTTTATACATTGCCAGATATTGAATAATTGCTTAATTGACAACCTTAATTTCCCACCAAAAACTTTTAAAAAGGAAATGGCTTTGTTAAAATTCACTACATATCAATGCAAAACATTATACATTTCTAACTCTTGTATATGAACTTTAATAAAATTATATGCACTTGTCACTTAAAAACTACTAGTGAAATATACAATTAATTAACTTGTGCATAAATAAATGAAATTTTAAAAATGCTTACTGTTATATATACGTATATTAAACCCTTTGTAATATGTACCATATTTAATATATAATATTTGATGTATATGTAATATATACCTATTGTATTTTATATACATATGCCTATCTCACTCATCCAACTATGACATGTGTATTATTAAATATTCATATGTATACATATCAATTCTTATTTATGTACGGTAAATAAATATTAAATGTATTTGAATAATATAAAAACAGCGTTACCATCAATACAAACAATTTAAACAGTTAAATTATACAAAATAAATGATATGAATTTCTTTAGCATATAAGTGCAAATAAATTATGTTTTGTAACAATATGGTATGCAATCCACATTATATGGAACCAACATTAAAGTATATATATCACTTATAAATTGATATATTATATACAATTTGTCTTTATGTGTAAAAATAATAATAATAATAATGAATACCACATTTTATTTATTATATATTCTATTCAATTTCAATAATGGCATGATGGTCATATATTCATTTATTCCCGGATGAATACATGAATTTAAATAAATTTGCCATTTTAATTCCTCCATGTCCAAATGGTACATGGTTATTCTACCTTGTGGGTCCTGTTTAATTTGATTAATAACCATGAATTTAAATTTATGATCTTTATATTCTATAATATGTCTTGCAAGAGCATTACTATTTTTATAGTGCTGTATATCCAATAAATGTTCTTTAATCCGCTCTCTAAATTTCCTTTTTGTTTTTCCAACATAAAAGGCTTTACATTGCTGACATAAAGCTATATATACTACATTTTTAGTTGTACAATTATAATGTCCTTGTATTCTAATGTTACACCCATTAATCGCTATTTCTGTACCTGAATAATATATATGACTACATATACTGCATGTTCCACATTTGAAATTTCCTTCTCTTCCATTTTTATATTTTTCAATAGTTCTTTTATTTTCCAATATATTTTTGAGAGAAGGACTCTTTTTATACACAAATTGTATCGGACCATTGAAAATATGTCTCCCTATTTTATCATTAACAAAAAAGTCCCAATTTCTCCTTATGATATTTTCTATTTCTTTGGAACAATCATCAAATTTGATAATATACAATGGAATATTATTGTAGTAATCCTTCTCCATTGTACCTTCACTGCCCAATATTATTCTGTGTAATGAACCCGTTTTTAATATTGCCGTATATGTCCCATTTTCTCTTTTATTTTTCACCATTAAATATTTTAACACAAAATTGTTCTGGATATCCTCTATTCATGAATAATTGCATAATGTATTTTAATTCTTTTATGAAATCCATCTCTTCACTTACCATTCTGGCTGCCCTGACCATCTGCCCTTTAACAATGGCTTTTTTCTGATGGTCAGGGTGCCAGCTATCAAAATGCAAGTATGCATTAGAAAAGGTGGACTTTCTATGTATTTGTGTTTGCAAAATATTCACTTCTTTATTATATATGATATCCACATCTAAATAATTAATTTTATCCTCCTGGACATTATATGTAAATTTTAAAAATTTTACTGTAGTATTAATGTATTCCAAAAACTTTTCCAACATGTATTTGTCTCGATCCCATATAATAAATATGTCATCCAAATATCTAGTATACATTACAAGATGTTTACCAAAATCTGTTGCAAATAGATAGTTTTGTTCCCAATAACTCATTATTAAATTTGCGTACATGGGGGCACATGGTGCCCCCATAGCTACGCCATTTACTTGTTGGTAATAACTTCCTTCAAAATATATATAATTGTTGTTAAGTACTATTTCCATCAAATTTATAAGGATATTGATTTGGTCTTGCTCATAAAGATGTGTTTCGAACAATTGTTCTTCTAGCCATAAAAGGCCTATATCATGAGGAATTGTGGTAAATAAATTTACAACATCTATTGTCAAAAAGGTATATTCATTTTTCATAGCTATTTTATTAAGTCTACTCAAAAAGTCCCATGAATCCTTAGTTATATAACTATACCATTTCATACTTTCCTTGAAAAAATTATCCAAATATTGACTTATATTGCATGTTACACTTCTATTTCCATCTACGATAGGTCGAAATTCCAAGTTATTAAGGCCTTTATGTATTTTTGGTATTCCGAAGATACCACTGATAACTGGATGTTCATTTCTTAAAAATTCATGTTCTTTTTCAGTGATACCCCCTTGGTATAACATGTCATCTAACATACCTTCTATTCTTTTATAGGCTATATTTACTTGATTCTTACTTATTTCTACATATGTGTTACTTAATAACATGTTGGTCATATATGAACTATAATCATTGTAGTCCAGTATGACTATACCGTTACCTTTGTCAGGCCTCATGATTCTTAATTGTGGATCATTTTTAATTTCTTTGAGTAATTTTCCTTCTATTTTTGTAATATTGAAATGTTTGTTTTGCTTATATTTCTTATAAAATGTTCTTACATCGTATTCACTTCTCCTTTCAAAATACAAAATTTCTTCATTCATGGGAGGGTTGAATAAACTGGGTTTTGTAAACATCTTGTCTTGCACACTTTGACATTCGATTTTGTTGTTGAAATATGCTTTTAAATTAAGTTTCCGTGAAAATAATTTCAAGTCTAGTATAGATTCTACCATATTACCTTTTTTACATGAGACGTAATTAAACCCTTTGGAAAATAAGTCAGCATGTTCTACTGTAATGCTCTTTGAAGAATAATTATACACTTTGAAATCTTGCTTTGTATTCATTATTATATGTGGGTTACTTAAAAAAAGATAATCACTACAATCGGATACAATATCTGTATTCGAAGATACTTCTACATTTATATTATTTGATTGCATACTATTATCATCACCATCTATATAGTGGTCTGGATTACAATCTATGTAGAAATTGACTACATTATTATGGTCAGTTGCATATTCACATATAGACTTGTCTACACTTATAGTTCTCCCATTATTCATACCATTACTAACCCTGTCTTCATTATATTGGTATATACTTAGATCCAGCAGTACATCATCATTCATGTTGTCATCACTATTATGATACATTTCTGTCGTAAAATTGTTGTTATTATTCATTTCATAAATACCAATATTGTCATTTATTACATGTACTACGGGTATCAATGCATTAGAAGAAGTCGTCAATAAATTATTAATGTCTTCATATTCATTTTCGAGACACATGTTCTTATAATCTAGGCGGGGCTTACCCACTTTGTTGTCATGATGGTCCGGTTCGTGCATTTGTAAGTTATCATTAAGTCCCCATAAATTGACCAACTCAATGTTTGCCTCCGCCTCACCGATAACACTTATCGTTACATTCTCCGTTTCTTGCCTGCTGTAAGTCCCAAAAAAGTCTGTTTCGGTCTGGCACCTGTTTTGTGAAATTCTTGTGGAATTGTAACTTCATTTTGGTTCCTCAATCGATCTGAACGCCTGACGCCTTCTTCCATACTCTCTACGCCTTCATTGCCGATGTTGTCATCATCCCCCTCATACGGCAGGTTGACGTCATCAACAGTTGCCGAGACATGCTGTTTTTGGTTACTATGGTGTTGACCTGTAGAATTACCCGATTTAGGATATGCCTGCTGTTGTGCATATCTGTGAATGTCCCGTTGAATTTTATTACTTTTCTTCTGGAAAATAGTATTACAACATGTTGTGACATCTGATATAATGTGCGTATATTGGTCATAAGCATGCTCAAAGAGGAGATCTTTTGATATGTTCAGATTCAGCTCTTCTAGTTGGGTTAGTAATTCCTCGATTTTAATGTCATTATACTTCACCATGATTTCCATCAACCGGATACCACAATTGTCAAATAAAACATGTAAGTCTTTCAACATATTCACATTTTGTTCATGGTATTGTTAATTGGTATGGTAGTCAAGAAAAGCTGCCTCTGTTTGCAGATGACATTATTTCATACCTGATAAAACCAGATAGTGACATTACAGTGCTGTGGAACATATTGAGACAGTTTCAGACCTTTTCTGGATACAAAATTAATGAAGCTAAAACAAAAGCAATATCTGTAAATGATGTGCCCACATACAAGTTGGTTCAGCAATATCCATATTTATGGGGACATGATAAAATGAAGTATTTAGGAGTATTGATTAAAAATGATACCAGTGTAGCAGCTAAGGATATATGGGAAGAGACTAAACAAAAGATAATACAAAAACTGAGAAAATGGAAGCTCTGTTATATGGATGTCGACAGTAAGATATCGATATTCTTATACACTAGTCAGGCATATTTTTATCAACCAGAGGAGAAGTTTTGGATATCAATCAATAAAGAGCTGAAGGATTTTATATGGGAGGGAAAGATGGCAAGAGTCAAGTGGGATAAGCTTATTCTTTCAACAGAACAGGGCGTACTTTGATTACTCTGAGTTAAAGGGGTATTTTAGAGCAACACATAGCACAATCAGAAAATTATAACTCATAGTGGAAAGAGATGATGATGATGATGAAACGGGTGAAGCTCAGGTAACAGGCAGAGAGTGGGATTTTGGATGCAGATTTGTAAGGAGAACCACAATAATCATCCAGAATATTATATTCATAAAGTAACAGAAGGTCTTTTAAGAACTAAAAAAGACATCCCCTGCAAGTACAGCAGCTGCACGGCTCCAAAGACCAAATAGCAATACGACAAACAGGGAAGCCAGCAAACTTTAGCACCCAATAGTTATTCAATAATCTAGCTAAATAGCATAGCAACAAAATAAAAAGGAAACAAAACAGACCGGTTTTGGCTGCAAAAAGTTACATAGCCTTCATCAGTGCAATAAAGAAATAACACCCTTGTCTCCTTTTAAAGTACAGCCACTAAGTGAGGCTCCGGCTGATTGGTTCATTAACAATCCTAATTAGAGATACTCATTAAGTCCTGGTGAAAAAAGACCCCCCCCCCCAATTTAATGATCCATTTCCTTTCTTTACCATTCAGAATTTCATGCCATCCTGCTTTATTTATCCTGTTACCAATAATTCTATCACAGTAAAACTGAAAAATGTATTACTGTGTACCAGAGAGTGCTTATATAATGCATTGGTAAGTTTCTTATGCCTCATATCACTATAGTGTTCAGATATTCTAAATTTGAGTGGTCTAGAGGTTTGTCCCACGTAAAACGCAGAACAGGTACATCTGGCCAGATAGATCACCCAGTCGGTCTGACAATTTGCAAAGAATGTAATGTCAAATACCTGACCAGTATTTTTACTAGTAAACTGGCTCATTTTCATAACCTTTCCACTGTGGGTACAGTGACCACAGGGGAAACAACCTGTAAGTAGATCAACCATAAGAGTAGTTTGCTTTTTATTTGTTGTATTTTGTATTACTTTACTGCCTTTTTCTATTTTGAATACTGTGATTTGTTTTTTTACCTACTGTTTTATTTGTATTCTGCTTTTAACTGCATATTAAAACTTGGAGACCACAGCTCTGTCTCTTGTGAGACAAGCAGAAATTAGAACAGGTCAATTAAAGACTCACAGATAAGATAGAAGAGGTCAGTTAAGGTTAATCATCTGTGAACTGAGGGGGTGGAGCTAGGAACCAACCCTTCTATTTAAGGGGTAAAATAAAACATTTCAGAGCTTTAATAGAAAGGCTCACCCAGACTCTGCTACACTTTGCTGTGAGGGAAAGGTTAGTTTGCTTTTTATTTGTTGTATTTTGTATTACTTTACTGCCCTTTTCTATTTTGAATACTGTGATTTGTTTTCTTTACCTTGTGTTTTACTTCTATTCTGCTTTTAACTGCATATTAAAACTTGAAAAGAGACCACCGCTCTGTCTCTTGTGAGTCAGGCAGAACTCCACAGTCTTTCTAGTTGCCTGCCCCTTATGTTAATTTGGCCATACATATCATTTCCTCTCTGCTTTTACTGGCTTGTGTAAGCACAAAATCATTTTGTGAAATCTCTCCCCTTCAACTATTTAAATGTATTGGCCATCCTACTGTATTCCATAGTACCAGAATACAAAAGTGACCACTCCCTTCCAATCTATTTTGCTGTTTTAAAAATAGTGACTCTCCACTAAAACTTAACTTTTTAGACAGGTAAAACTTAAGTTACCTACTTTCACATCTAATTTCTCTAGTGCACACTGCAGTGTTTAGGATAAACCATTTTTTTTCATCTTACCTTTAGGCATCTATTGCAAGACCACCAGTTATTGGAGAGCCCACATTCTGCCTCTCAGTAGTCATCTTGGGATTAGTGCTTCTGTTTTCTCCTGGTGAGAGAAGGAGTGCAGTTACATTATTTCCTACAGAGTGCTGATCACCAAAAAGTTTAATAACTGCTTTATAGGTGACAGTTTGGAATCTGTGCTTATATTCTGATCCTGGTGAGTGCATTCATTCTTGATTCTTTCTGTTTGGAGTCCCTGTGATTAGCACTTGCTCTAAAACCTGCTAGAAAGCATTAGGAAGCCTTAAACTGATACAAGCAATCAACTCTCCTTGTTAATAAGGAGAAATTAATCATAGGCACTAAACAGCCTATAATTGAAAAGTACCTTGCCAAGGTAAGGTAAAACAGCTCTTGTACTTTACAAAAAAAAGCACCTAACCAGGCATGTCCAAGGGTTGGCTTCCAGTAATTTCTCCTGTCCACCTGGTGAATCTGGGCATACTGGGGCAATGCAGCAATTGCCTCATGTACACAGACAACCCTCTCCTCCTACCACCCAACACTACAACTTGCAAGAGATGCACTTACATAGCCAAACTGGAAGCAAAGCTCTCTCCAGCCAAGATTGTGCTAGACAATCAAGAGGAAAAGGTTAACACCTGCACTACACCTCAAGCACACATAGCCCTTTAAAACCCTCACTACCAACACTCACACATAGCAACACTAAACCCACATATGCAGAGGTCCTTAACATTAACCTGCCCAAGCAACAAGGACCTCTGAAGCTGAAATGCAAATACCAATCACAACCAAATCACATAGCTCACAACACCAGTGTGCCACCCAACAACAGCCCCTAAGGCAAGACAACGTACCCAACACTTTAGTGATAGGTGACTCTATAGTCAGGCACACTGATGTCCCACTCACCAGGCTGAACAAGGAGAAAATTACAGTCAGCTGCCTGTCGGTTGCCAGGATCCAACACATGCACTCAAGTCACTCCACAACAAATACAAATACAACTCTGTCATTGTCCATGTTGGAGTGAATGACTTGAGACGTACCTCCCTGGACTACATGAAAAGAGACACGGCAAGCTCTCGGATCATGTGGCCCAGGCAGCTATGACCCTAGCCATGAGTAGCATCCTGCCTTCGCCCAGAATGACACCACAGTATAAGGACTAAATGATTGACTTCAACAATTGGCTAAGCTTCTGGCGTCATTCAAAGGGGATCTAGTATCTGTCTGCCTGGGACAACATGATCGACAAACCATGATGCTTTGCCAGAGATGGTCTGTACCTGTCGCCCCTGGGATTCAGGTTACTGGCTAAGGCTCTTGCCACCCCTATAGTGACTTTTTTTAGGCAAGGCTCAAAGGACAAAACACCACCATAACAGGTACAAGTATGCAAAATCTGAAGGTCATGCTACTCAATGCTAAAAGTCTAAACCTCAAAATGCACTCTCTCGAGGCACTCCTAAAAATGGAGAACATCGATATCTGTGCAGTAACTGAGACTGGTTCAAGGCTCCAGAGAGCACCCCTGTAATACCAGGCTACAACTCTTACCACACTTTTCGGCCACCAAACCAGGACCGAAACACTAAAGGTGTAGTGCCCATATTCACCAAGGATATTCACACCTCCAGGCTAGTTGCCCAACACAATACATCCAAAATTGTCCAGGTGCAACTAACACTAGGTAAGACTGCAATCCAAATTGTAGCTTGCTATGATCCCCCACCATGCCCAAACATTCTTACTACACCTTTCTAAACATACTGGAAAATATTAAGATATAACCAAGCACTCTAATACTGGGTGATTTCAACTACCCTGCCATTAACTGGGAAAACTACTCGTCTACCAACACCTTTGCCCAATGGTTCTTGGAATTCATAAATTCCAACGCCCTGGATCAACTAATCCATTGTCCCACCAGGGGTTCCAATATCCTGGACCTGGTCATTACCAACATGGGAAATCGATGCTCTACACCAGTGGTCACCCCCATCATTGGTTAGGTATGACCATAAGCTCATCACCTTTGACATCCACATCCCACATACACCCCTCAGTAAGGAAACATCCGTAAAAAACTTCTCCAAGGCCAACTTCATGCAACTCAAGTCAGAAGTGACAAACCTCATGACACCCATGCAGACAGGAACTGAAAGTTCGACTACCGAATCCTTCACTAAAGCACTGTACGAGCACATCCACTTGTGCATGAATTGTGCCATCACAAACAGAACCAAGACGCTCTCCTCCAAAAAAAGGAAGCCAATCTGCTGGTCCCCTGTCATAAACAAACTATAGAACAGAAGGAAAAAACTGTTGCAGAAAAGAGGAAAATCCCAGGATGCAAAAAACTCCCTTACCAGCATCAGTAAGAAGCTGAGATCCCTCATAAAATCCTCCAAAGCTAGTTACGAAAATAAAATTGTCAAAGATTCCAAAGACAACCACGAGGCATTCTATAGCTATGTCAAGAATCTAAATGGCAATGCTCAGATCTGCTCTGAGCTACAACAGAATGGCATTAAATATGCTGATCCCAAGGACATTGCCAATATCCTGGCAGATTGATTCAGTGCCAACTTCAACCCCCCTCTCACCCCCTAAAGGGCCCATCTCAATACAGAAAGATTGTCAAATTCCGGTAATCATGGCCACAAAGGTAAAAACTGCACTCTCCAAAGATAAGAATACAGAATCCATGGGACCAGACGACATCCTAAGCTGTGTACTACATGAACTACAAAATGAACTGTCACCTCACCTAAGTGTCATGTTTAATCATAGCCTCACCTCAGGCTTCATGCCCACCGAGTGATGCACAGCTACAGTTTTCCCACTCCACAAGGGGGAATCCACCTTGGATGCTGGGAACTACCATCCCATCAGTCTGATGAGCCTGATCTGCATGGCCATGGAACGTATTATCATGGAACTTCTAAACAAAGACATTGGCAACCTCAAACACTGGATGCCACCCAGTTTGGGTTCGTGAATGGCCGATCGTGTCTCCTGAATCTGACTGACTTCTTTGAATCAGTCTCCAGAGCTGTGGACAAGGGTAAGGCTGTCCACACAGCCTATCTGGACCTCGTCAAGACCTTTGACACCATCCCCCACTCTGGAATCATAGATAAACTTACTAAGCTGGGCATAAATCCCTATGTCACTCGATGAGTTGCCAACTGGCTTACTGACAGAACCTACAGTGTAAAAGTAGCCAGCTCTAGATAAGTGACAAGTGGAGTACCTCAGGGTTCAGTCCTGGGATGGATCTTGCTTGACATCTACTTCTCTCAAGTACAGGCCAACACTGAGGGACTCTGGCTAACAAAGTTCGCAGATGACTGCAAACTGGGAGCCATTATAGAATCCCCAAATTATGTGGATATTCTACAAAAAGGCCTTACAGAAATAGATGCTTGGTGCCAGAGTCATGGGCTCAAGCTCAGTGACAAGAAGTGTATAGTTATCCCCTTTGGGAAAAAATATGTACCCACGAATTACCACATAGGTGGCAGTACACTAAACACTGAAAGTGTGATAAGAGACTTACAAACACAGGTGGACAGTGGTTTCATCTTAGAGAACCACATCGCCACAACAGTCAAGAAATCCTTCTATGTGGCACACCTCATCACTAAGGGCTTTTCATCCAGGAAAAAGGAGGTCATTGTCCCACTGTACTCATCCCTCATTAGACCCATCACAGAGTACAACGCCCCATTTGGTATGTACCTCACAAGACATCTGCAACAACTGGAAAGGCCGCAGAAAGACTTCACTAAAAGAATCACAGGCCTAAAGCAGATGCCTTATGCCGACCGACTAAAAAAACTCCAGCTATACTCTGTAGCATATCGTCTACTCCGCGGCGATCGCTGCTTAACATACAAGGCCATGTCAAACTCAGAGCTGTTGGACATGCTACACTTAAAGAAATCCCAATCCATCAGAGCCTACATGCTCCAGGAACCTAAACCTTGTCATCACAAAGAACAGAACATACTGGAGGGATAGGTTACTGACCCAGAGACTCCCCATACTCTGGAATAGACTGCCCATACATGTCAAGCAGAGCGCCTCCTTGACCCTCTTCAAAAGGAACCTTGACGACTGGATGGGAGATGGAAATTTACCCAGGGGATCACGTCAGACGCCCTGCTAGACAGGGGTCCAAGGAAGTAAATATTGTGGGATGAAATAGCCAGGGAACTGTTATGGCTAGGCTTGTACAGTTCTCTAGGGCCGATAGCCTAGTACCAACCTATGAACCATATCCAAAAGATAGCCAGGTGTAAATATGTCACTGTACAGTGAAAAAAAAATATTAATCACAGAAATGTAGCCCAGCATGTTGTTCCTAATACACTGCCTCCAAACAAGCTCAGGACCTGAGATCAGATTGTGAGAAAGGTTAAAGAAATAAAGACCACACTGTCCCCAGCCCCCACATAAGCTATAGCAACCTTGTGTGTACAGCTCAGAGAAGAGTCAGCTCTAGAATAGGTGTGGCCTAGGGGAGGTTTGAAGACGTGATACCGATTTGCGTCACAGCTGTGAGTGAGGGGGTTGCTAAATCCCAAGGAGGTCTGAAGGACTAGATGCGCAATGCTATATTTCTGCCCTATTTTTGAAAGATAAACAGTTATTTTTTTTCACTACTATCCATAAAAGTTATGCATGTATCTGCCAATAATGTGAGTGTCCACAGACAAAATTGGCGGCATTATTTTTTCACACACAAGCACAAACACCAATTAAATGCAGTTGTATTGCAATATATATCTCAGATGTTCACTTGTGATGAAAAGAATTAATGAATACCCAAATGATGGCCTAGAAATGTATTTCACCTCACTGTTGTCAGAATGATACAGTGTAAGCCACTTCAGCTCAATCTGCCCTTCCAACTTCTTATTTTAGAAATTGAATCACAGGCAACATCACTGAAATATTTTAAATATTGATCTTAAGAAGTTTCTACAACAACAGGTTTTGCTTTTGCAAAGCATTTGCAAAAGGACACAAAGTCTGAAACTCACATCACTCATCATGTAGTGGCTAAATGCACAACAATTTGCCAGAAAACCATAGATTATACAAGAAACAGACTAAAGCATGAGGCAAGATAAGGGATAATTGACAGTAATGCCTCCTTCATAACTGCATACGTATGTACACACACACACACACACACACACACACACACACACACACACACACACACACACACACAAGCACACTCACTCTCACGGCCATCAGTTAAAGCCAAGGTGTGACTATGTGCACCTCAGATATCTGGTTAAGATCAAATAAATAATGGAGCAAAACATATTTCAGCCTGCTATTGTCAGACCCATACAAGGCAACCGTCTGCCACCCACCCCCTCTGCCGTTTCAACCTCTTAGCTCAAGATTTAGGGACAGTGGAAAAAATAATTGGGAGACAAAGGCCTAAAAATAGCAAAAGATTTTAAAAATTGCTCTTAGAGTGACTAGAACAGGCTTTACATGTAGTTTCTGAATGATATGAAGTATGAAACTCAAATGTGTCATTTTTCTTCAGTAAAGCAGTAGCTGATGCTTCAGCTGGAACAATTCCCCATGGGCTGGCACTGCTGCATGCTGTCTTTAGCACTGGTGGATCATTAGTTTAAAAAAAGAACAAAACTCTGACCTCTCCTCCGTGTGCAGTAAACAAGAATTGGAGGTTTTTATTCCAACACCAGGTCTCCTTTTTTATTTACTTTTTTGTTAAACTGCAGTGACTATCATCCGAGTCAGCTATTCTCCTACCCTGCACTTACTCATGTAGTCACTAATGTGATCTCAGTCAAGGGTCACGGATGTAAATGGCTGGTGATGATTAACAGAAAAAAACAACACAATTTAAAGGGACCACATGGAATTTTGTGGCACACTGTTGTTTTAAGAACTCAACATTTCTTGCAAACACCAAGCAGATGAGATACACTAATGCCTTTTGGCTTTTCCCGGTTAGGGGTCACAACAGCGGAACTCTGGTCTGCTAATGATTGGCAGTGGATTTTTACAGTGCCGAGGTGCCATCCCAACCTTCAAATAAGGCACACCCATTCACGCACCTACCTGCATGTCTTTAAACATCACTCGAATGTGGGGAGGACATGCAGACGAAGGCACTTCAGCTGAGAATCGAATCGGAGAAGCTCTTGCTGTGAGGCGACAACGCTAACCACTGCACCACCACGGCCTATACCAAACAGATGAGATATGCTACTGAAAAAGGCATTCCTGAGAGGCATGCACTAATGGGATAGCTTTAGCTCCCCTAGCTTCCCCATTAAACCCACCACTGGGCTCTACTTATTAAAAAATTGTGAATCATTACTCAACACATCATACAGCATAACCAAGAACAGAAAAGGTGGCTATGCTATCCTCTATTACGTCCACCAATGTAATTTTTCTGTACTGCAAAACCACAGGTGCAAAGCTGAAGGCACAAACCGCCCTTAGTTTTCTCTAACTAGTTTGGATGACCAGCAATATAACAATTTGTCACTTAGACCAGGCCTATTGTGCTTGGTTGTGACACAGCACAATTACTTGCCTTGAACTGTGCTACTGAATTTAATTTGAAAAAGAGTCCCATAATATCTGCGAAGTGCTGTACTTAGCAGGTTTGCAAAATACACAAGAGAGTACCAGACTGCATACAACAGTGGAAAGTACTTACCCTGGTAACTGCCTTATTTCTCCCAACTACTATTCCCTGGATTAGTGGTGTCTCCAGCTTGCCTGTGCTTGGCTATATGTACAGCTAAGTCTGCAGCACCTTCAATTTACTGGTGACACTGCATTTGCACTGTCATTTGTCAACTTCGGCTGACTATTTACTGCCCTGTTACACCGAGCCTGCTGTTGATGTCCTGAGTAGTGTACTGTGGCACCCATGCGTACTGCACTAAACTGGCATTCTGCTCTTAGGGACCTCAATGTAGTTCAATGCTGAATCTGACCACCCCAAACAAACCCTCTCAACAGATGGAGTTTTGGTCATGGCATGTTTGCAATGACAAAAAATCTGTTCTGTCTAAATATGATTTTTTTTTTTACGTCTGATTTAAATAGACCTCAGTTAAGATATGCTCTGAAAAGAAGTCATATACCCACTAGGGTTACCACCTCTCTGTCTCTGCGTAGGAAAGTCCCTATTTGTATCTTGAGGAAAAAAATGAAAAATGGCAAATACCCTGATATTTTAGGAAAAAAATAATTTCTAAATTTTCTTTAACATTTATATTATATCTGAAACAAATGAATACTATATAAAACAGCATAAGCAATACAAATGCTAAGAGAACAGCTTTTAGTTTGGCAAATAAGTGAAGTTCAGTCCTTTCCAGTAGTTGTGGACATACGGTTTGTCCAGCAAAATATTTGGGCATCAGAAATGGTGACAACCTTAACACCTACCCCAATGGAAACTAAGTAAAATAAAACCAACTATGAACTGTCTTTAAAGCCTTATTTTTGGTGCCTGTGGTTAAAAGATTTCCTTTTGAAAGTTTAGCTTTCATAGAATCGTAACAGTATACTTTGTACTAAATTCACCTAAGACTGCCACTCTAGCCTTAGGACTTTCACTGTAGGTCAGTACAGGATAAGACTGCATGACACAAATTGCCATTTCCGTACAAATATACATGATTTTTTTACTTATGCTGCCAGAGCTCCCACTATGAAAAGAAATTATGCATAACCACCTCCTAAACTGGAGTATAATGCAATTTGATAGTCAAATATCATCAAGGCTATATAGGCTTACTGGTAGAATTGTCAATATACAGTTGTATCTCTTCAAATGGCCCAACATTTTCAAGTAATTCTGTTGGATAACAAACCTGAATAGTTACAATACTACTTAAGTTTTGCCTTTCAATATAGAGATTAAGGAACATCGGGTCACTGAATTTCTGAGGGTTAAATCAAAACTCTTTTTTTCTATGAATACTTAAATAGCTGGCAAAGATCACATTCAGGAACAAAAGAAAAATGGTTCTAATTCTTGTGTTATAGCATAGCAAAACATAATTATGATTTTAATAATGTATTTGCCCTGTGAGAAAAAGAAAATGTAATGGTTTATTGTATACGGAATCTTACACACATTGGCAGTAGTATACTGAGAAATTATAAAAACATTAGAGCCAAAACATGAGTTGCGTTTTCATGATACTCACAGAATAAAACAAGAAGTTATGTACTCACCATATGTATGTAGTCCATCTCGCCTTACAATCTTACCCCTGGGTTCGGAGCCAAACCTCGGCTCTGACTCGGCCATACTCTAGCTCAAAGTCTTCAATTGGCTCGTGGCTAAGAGGTATCCCATCATGCAACAGGCCCATTCTGCAGATCTGGTTTTCTGCAAGCTCACACACACACATACTGAGAAGAAGAACCCCCCCCCCAACTGAAAGGACCACTGACACCTAGAGTCTATACCTCCAGGTCCTCAAGGAGGGGGTAGGAGGGGGGGGGTAGTAAGAATGTAAGGCGAGATGGACTACATACATCGAACGTTATGGTGAGTACATAACTTCTTGATGTTATGTAGTCCAATCTCGCCTTCATTCTTACCCCTGGGACAGTGTCCCTAGCACCTTGACCTTGGGTGGCTCAGTGAAAAATACTTTGAGCACTGTGGAACCAAACGAAGATCTGCCTCTAGAGACCAGATCTAATTTGTAGTGACTAATAAAAGCATGAGGCGAAGCCCATGTTGCTGCAGCACAAATATCATCCATACACATCCTAGCCTGAAATGCAGTAGAGGTAGCCACAGACCGTGTAGAATGAGCCTTCACTTTAAAGGGTAATTCTTTGCCATTGGAACCATAAATAAATGAGATGCAATTGGAGATCCAGCGAGACAAGGTTACTTTAGAGACAGGGACCCCAAGTCTAGTGTCTGAAAATGAGACAAACAGTTGTTCTGATTTCCTGAAATCTTTTGTCCTATGTAAATAGAAACGCAATTGTCTATATGATCATCTAGCTGATGAAACTTAAATTCTGCCTTGTTAGAAAATTCAGGAAAAAACACAGGCAACTCAATGGATTGGTTGACTATTGACAACAGAAGCAATCTTTGGAATAAAAAGGATTGGTTCTTAAGGAGACCCTGTCTTTGTAAAACACCAAATAAGGTGGCTTAATCAATAAAGCTTGGAGCTCAGAGACCCGCCTAGCTGAAGTTATGGCTAGCAAAAATACTGTCTTCCATGACAAGAATTTCAGGTCACACGTAGCTGCGGGCTCAAAGGAAGCTGAGATGAGCTTCTGTAAAACAAAATTGAGGTCCCATGGCATTACTGGATCAAAGACTGGAGGTCGGAGTAACACTGTCCCTTTCAGAAAGGCCCTACAAAGCCTATGAGCCATAAGGTTGGGCTCATTAGCAACATGAAAGGTAGAAATTGCTGCCAATTGCAGTTTAATGGTTGCTGCAGCTGATCCCTGACCAAGCAGCTGAGAAAAAATTCTAATATTGACAAAATAGGAGCTGTATAAGGATCAATATGTCTTTCACGGGCCCAAATGGAGAATCTCTTCCACTTACTGGAAGAAATCTTACTGGTAGAAGGCTTATAGGAAGAAGACAGAATGTGGACCACTTCCGGGGAAAAATCATGAAGCCTGACTGGGGATGGAACTGGAGCAGCCAAGCTGTCAACTTGAGGGTCTAGATGGAGGGATAGAACTGTCCTTGACATATGAGTCAGCAGATGTGGATCTGGGTCCAGAATCCAGGGATTGTCCACTAGACAGGGTTGAAGGAAGGGAAATCAAATCTGATGAGGCCAGTGTGGGGCAATCAGGATCATTTTGCTTCCCAAAGACTGTGCTTTCTGAATGACCTTTGATATCAGAGGAAACGGTGGAAAGGCATAGAGAAGACCGGAGGGCCAATCGTGAACCAGAGTGTCCCTGGGTGTCTCATCCTCTGGGGGAATAAGGGTGAAGAAGCTGCTGCATTTGGCATTGAGAGGGCTGGCAAATAGATCACAGCAAAGCTGACCCCATCTGTGTAATATCTTCTCCGCAACATATTTGTTCAGGGACCACTCATGAGGCATTAGGATAGCTCTGCTTAGCCTGTCGGCAATCACGTTGGACTTCCCCGGTATATGCATTGCAACTAGAAAGCGTTGGGAAGACACTACCCACTGCCAAACTCGAAGTGCCTCTCTGCAAAGGGGGTAGGATTTGGTTCCTCCCTGCTTGTTCAGATACCATACCACTGAAATGTTGTCTGAGTGGATTGCAATTGTCCCTAGAGGGAGAAAGCTCTGAAGTGCTTGCAACGCTAATAGCACTGCTCTCATCTCCAAGACATTGATATGCAAATGGGTCTCGTGATCTTGCCACGTGCCTTGGACTGTCCTGCGGAGATAATGCCCCCCCTACCCAATCTGGGAGGCATCCTTGGTCATCATGGCAACCGGAGAAGATGGTGCAAAAGGCTTGCCCACGTTGAGATTGCTAGCCTGAAGCCACCAGCGTAGATCCTGCTTGCAAGTGTCCGTAATCAGAATAGAATGGGAGAGTGGAAAATACTGTAGTGACCATTGGGCGAAAAGCAGCCACTGAAGAACCCTGTGTAGTCTGGCAAGGGGAACTAGCATGATCATGGCAGCCATGGTCCCTAATACCTTGAGAACCACTTCTGCCTTGGCCTTCCTCAAAGGTAGTAAGGCATAGACCTGCTGTTGTAGGGCCTGAATTCTTTCTTCTGGTAAGAAGGCCCTCATGAGCACTGTTATCTAGTTCGGTGCCAATAAAAGTGACATGCTGCAAGGGCAACAAGGCAAATTTTTCCCTATTTAGAGTAATTCCTAACCTCTGGCACAGTGTAATGGTGGCATCCCTGGTCTGTAACAGTAGATGCCTGGTGGTGGCAGAAAGGAGCCAGTCATCCAGGTACAGAAACACTTGGAATCTCTGATGTCTCAAGTGAGCCGTTACCACTGCCATGCATTTGGTGAACACCCTGGGGGCTGTGGTGAGACCAAAGGGCAGGGCGCGAAACTGAAAATGACTGGCTCCCAGCCGGAAGCGTAGATGACTTCTCGGCGCCCTGTCCATCTTGATATGGTAGTAAGCATCTTTGAGGTCAATGGAGCACATCCACACATCTTTCCCTAACACAGGAAGTATTGACTGTAATGTGAACTTGGACTTTTGTACATGTAGGTTCAATTGGCTGAGATCCAAGATGGGTCTCAGGTCCCTTGTTCTTTTCGGCACCAAAAAGAATCTGGAGTAAGTCCCTAATCCTACTTGGTCTGCGGGGACAGGCTGGATGGCTCTCTTTGAAAGCAACTTTTTTTATTTCTAAAGTTGCAGAATCCCTTTGACCGGGTGGGACGTCTGGAATTCTCTTGGTTGGCAAGGGAAGAGAAGAGAAGGGAATACGATAACCTCTGGAAATTATCTTTAAAACCCACTCGTCTTGGGTGACGTTTTGCCAGGCTTCTGGGAATAAAGAAATGCGACCCCCAACCAGCTCCAGAGACGCACAGTCGGGCCTCCTTTCAGGAGCGCTGGTAGGGAGAATCGTGAAAGGAATCCCTGTCTCCCTGGTTACACGGGCCCCCTCTGCCTCTAGGGTGGCATCTACCTGAATTTCCACCCCCTCCCTTGCCTTTGGAGGGGGAATCACTTTGTGCATCCTGAGAAAACCTCTATGACTTCCTGAACCACATTTTCCCACCCTTCTGGCCCTTGGGGTAAGGTCTAGAAGGCATGGAAAAACAGACTCCCATGGCAGACAGGGTTTTTCCTTCCTGCTCGCACCTAGTGAGAGTGTCCTTCACCTTGGTTCTGAATAACGATGAACTGTCAATTGGGGCGTTGGTGAACGTAAACTTGAATGCCTCTATGAAGTTACACAGGCGCATCCAGGAGCGTCTCTTAAGAGCGACTCTGGAACCCGCTGTCCTGCTCGCTCCATCGGCTGCGTATGAGATCAGCCTCATGGAGGAGTTGGTAAGGAAATTTAGGGTAGACATCTGTGCACTGACCTTTTGTGCCACTGCATCAAAAATGTTACCCTGTAGAGATTCTCCTAGCTCTTTTAGGAGATC
Source organism: Protopterus annectens (assembly GCF_019279795.1). Taxonomy (NCBI): domain Eukaryota; kingdom Metazoa; phylum Chordata; order Ceratodontiformes; family Protopteridae; genus Protopterus; species Protopterus annectens. Next base: position 1,819,869,940 of record NC_056737.1, on the reverse strand, counting down.
TTTCTGGTGCCTTGTAAAATGAGTCAAGTAGTTCAGCGACCGCAGAGTAAAGGCCGCTGAGGTAAACACATGCTTCCCATACCTGTCCATGGCCCGAGACTCCTTGTTAGGTGGATGGACGGTACACAAAGTTTCAGAAAATTCCTTCTTGATGGCTGCTGCCACCACCATGGCATCTACTGGAACGCCTTTTGTCAGATATTCCTTGTCTGTGGGAGTGGACAAAAACTTATTGGGTCTCCTAGGGACCGGTTCCACAGTGTCAGAAGTTTCCCACACCTTTCGACAGACGAGATCTAGTAGGTCATCGAAAGGGGGGGACACCCAAGAGGTGGAAGGCTGAGACCCGAAAGCCTTCAGGAACAACGACTCCTCTTCAGAAGGGGATTTGGACGGCCAAGCTGCCTCTCTGGTTCAAGATCTCCAGGATATATGAAAAAGAGATATCTTCAAAAGCCGACGTGAGGGACCCCTCTGACTCCTCGAGGTCGGTGTCCGACGTGAGAGACTCATCCGGGGATTCGACATGTTTCCTCTTACACAATCTCTTTCTGGCGGGCTCCTCAGGCAAAAACTCTAGGGAGATGTCAGAAAGTTGGGGACCACTCACGGAGGTATCCTGAGGCCTTGGGTTTACGATTCCATGGATAGAGGGTGATCTGAAACGGACACCGGTGCCGGAGGGGGCAGAGTGTTGGTGCCGTAGGATGCAGCTGATGACCTGGCCAGCACGCTCCTCATAACCTCGAAGGCTGATCCTCCCGGCTCCGAAGGTCGACTAACCATAGAGGATACGGTAGTAGCCCTCGTCACCGAAGAGATGAGGTCCAGAGCAGATGTCGGGTCCAAGCTCACCCGAGCCGAAGCACCAAGAGGAAGGCTCGGAACCGATGAAGATCGATCCCAGCCCTCCCCTCGGGTCCGACCGGGGAACTGTGGACCCTCAACCCCGTGGACGGAACCAACGGGGTCAGAGCAGAAATCGGAACCAAAAGGCCAGGCGAAGCTACTGGAACTGACCTAACAGCACCCGATGGAACTGACAACTCTGGCTCTGAGGGCCGAGAAAGGCTCAGAGGAGGAACAACAAAGGATGAAGGGGCCATGGTCTCTGGAGCCAACTGTATCGGAGCCAAAATCAATTTGGCCAGCACCGATGACTGAAGCAGTTTCTTCACCACTCTGTCAACGTCCTCATCAGAAAGGGACCTCGAGGACCTGGAAGATATAGTTGGAGATCTGGATCTCCCTACAGAGGGAGACTAACGTGAAGGAGAACCTGGTCGAACAACTGGAGACTGGCTCCGAACGAAAATATCCGTGACTGGCTCTGAAAGGCTGGGAGCCAATACAGACTTAGTCAATACACCACCTTCTGTCGGCACCGAAGCCAATGAAACCGAATAAGGAGAAGCTGTTCTAGCAACTTTCTCTGGCGGCTCCAAAGAAAAAGACAGAGTCGGAGAGCGATTCTTAGTAGTCTTTTTGTCCTTTTTAGCTGGAGAGGAAATGGTACTGAAAGACTTAGCCAAGTCTTCCTTGAAAGAGCGTTTAAGCAGTCCTTTCAGGATGAGCTTGTTCTTCCTCTCCTGTAGCACGCGGGGACTGAAGGAATGACAAAACAAGCAGGACTCTTGGAGGTGAATAGCCCCCAAGCAGTACACGCACACAGAGTGCCCATCAGTCAAAGACATTTTATTGTTGCATTCAATACACTTCTTAAAGCCCGAAGGCCTGTGTTCCTTAGAATCCTTAGACATGCTGTATAAGGAGTACACACACACAGACAAGCTGCAAAACTACACGTACACACAAAAAACCCAACTAAACCCCGCTCAGGAAACTAGAGCCTCTTAACTAAAAACAGCCTAGTAACCGATGGGAACAAAAAACTACAGAGAGGACTAGGTCCTCTAATTTAATCGGGCCTGGCCCGGGGGAAATAAAGGCAGGATAGCACCACTATCAGATGACAAAGACACTAAATAAGTTACAAGCAACAGAAGCACAACTCGAAGGGAACACACAGAAAACAAAGGAGAGGACTAGGTCCTCTAACTGAAACGGGCCTAGCCCGTGGGGAGTGGACGGGATACCAAAAAATGGCCAATGAAAAAGGCCGCACAACCAGCCAGAGAGATACACACACAGTAGCTATGAAAATAGCCTTTTTAGATCAACAAATATCCAAAACTTTAGAAAAAAGTATATTTAGCCTCGGCCAACAGCGAGACCACGTCTGAGCATAATGAGCGCAAACAAGATCTGGGGAGTGGGCCTGTTGCATGATGGGATACCTCTTAGCCACGAGCCAATTGAAGACTTCGAGCTAGAGTATGGCCGAGTCAGAGCCGAGGTTCGGCTCTGAACCCAGGGTTAAGAATGAAGGCGAGATTGGACTACATAATATCAGCAGTTTGCTTCTTTTCATGCACATATTATCCCATCAGAGTAGGTAGGCCCTTTAAGATAAGATACACCTCTTCTGTGAAAAAATTCCACGAATTGTCCACAAGTAAAAGCTGTGAAGTTTAGCTTTTATTCATGCATGGATCCCACCAAACCCTGCACAAGGTCACGATTTGCAGAAATGGCTGAAGCATACACTATGGCCAAGGAATAACCGAGACCGAAATCACACAATGTGTCAGGTAAATCATAATCACTTGAAGAATAACCAATTAATTTAACCGGATAAATAACAAGGGCTACGGGTTACTGCTCCACCCAAACTGAGAACATCAACCACTCTAAAGCACAGGAATAATAAGTGCCAAATTTACTAGCAGTCTTAGTTGCCTTCAAGACCCCTGCTAGTAAGCCTAGTACAGCATCTATTAGGAAAGTGAGTACCACCACTCTCATGCAACTCAAAAGCACAAGCTCCCAAGCTGTGTACTGGATCATGTGCTAGCTCAGGCAGTGAGGTGCAGGGAGAATATGGTGCTGGAAATACTTGTGCTTCAGACTCAACAATCTAATGGAGCAATCCCATACGCAGTTTCATTTTGGCCCATGGAGTGCAGCAGCAGTATTTTCATTTTTCTAGGTTTTTCAATGAAAGTGATTTTCAGTGTTACTTATTCTATGGCAATGGTTTATATGGCAATGGTTTATTTATTCAATCTGTTAGCCCTCTAGGTGAACTAGTCTGAGGAACCTTTTCAGCTACAACCACAGCCTAATGGCAGTCACAAAACAAAATACAACATTCAATTAACAGTTCAGTAGATAGCAAAAATATCTGGTGCCATATAACCGGAGTTGCCTTCCTTTTTTTGGATTTTGCTCTATCATGTAGAAGCTTCCTCCTTCTATTGTATAGTTTGTTTATGGCTGGGGTCCACCAGACAGGACGTCTGCCTTTGGAGGATTGTGTCTTGGTTTTATTTGGGATTGCATGATCCATGCATTCCTGAAGGTATTCATAGAATGCGTTTATAAAGGATTCTGCGGTCTGGGCCGTATTTTCCACAGGCCCGGAGGCTTTGAAGGATTCCACCTCGGTTTTGAGGAGTGTGAAATTTGCTTTAGAGAAGTTTTTCACTGTGGTTTTCAGGGCAGGGGGTGGAGTCGGGATGTGAATATCCAGTGAGATTAGTTTATGGTCTGATCTTACCAGTGAGGGATACACTTCTGGTCTGGAGCATAGAGTCCCCATGTTGGTGATGATCAGGTCCAGTATGTTTTCCCCTCTTGTGGGAGTGGTAACAAGTTCTTTTGCCCTCAGTTGTTTGCAAGATAATTATCAGAAATTCTTCACTTGGGGGGAGGGGGGACAGCTGTATGAAAAAGAGAGACCAAAAAGAGATATAACAAAGTATTTTTGTAGGTAGACAAGAGTGAAAAATTAATATAAGCAAAGTATTGTCTTGAGGAAAGCTGTGGGTGCATGTGAGTGGAGAATGTGGAAGGTAAGGATATACTACAGTATTATGAGGTAAGGTACATACCAGGTAAGTGAGCACAACATTAATTCAGACTTGTGGCCAGGCACAATCTACAGGACAACAACAAATATTCAGGCAATTTATTCAATAAATACCAGTAGCCAAAGTGGGAAATGCTGAAGAGTTCACAGAGTTAGCATTGCCCTAGTAAATGCAATACATTTTGAAATTAAATCATAGTGTTAGCAAGCATGGGAGGGTGCACAGGTAAAGTACAGTTTTGTACCTACCATAAATGTAGATGTTTGAGTGTATATACTGCTGCAGTAATTACACTTGGGTTATCCTGCAGTCAGGCGGTTCCCCATTCGGCCTGAGTTCCAAAGTCTTGGTCCAGCGTCGGTTGCTGTCGCCTCCTCCCTGACGTCAGTGTGATAAGGGTATATAAGATGCAGCCGATGCCATTTTCTTCAGTTTTTCTTGCCCCAGATGTCAGGTGCCCCCAAATAGGTAGGCAATTCAAATGGCTAATAAAGCATTCATAAGAAAAGCAAACAACAACTTTCAGTTACCAGCAAATACTTCCCATAGGTAGTAAAGGGTAGAAGACATAGGTACGTACCAGCAAGTAAGAGGAGAAAGGAGGGAGGGTAACCTAGACTGCAGCAGTGTATACACTCGAACATCTACATTTATGGTAGGTACAAAACTGTACTATGTTCATTGTGTTACACTGCTGCAGTCATTACACTTGGGTAGAATCCCAAAGCTGAGGTAGGGTGGCTGGTTCTATAAGGCATTACGGGTGGCTATAAGGCCCTGCAGCACTGCAGTGGTGAAGCCAGCTCTGGATTTAGAGTATAGAGGCAGATGCTAATGCTTGGTGAAGGTATGCACAGAACTCCAAGTTGCTGCTTTCAAAATATCCTTGGTAGGTACTCCTCTGAGGTAGGCAGTTGAAGTGGCTGTTGCCCTGGTGGAGTGAGATCTAATGCTGCTAGGTACAGGTTTTCCATGGTGTGTATAGCAGAAATGTATACAATGTCCTATCCATTTTGAAATAGTCTGTTTTGAAATGGCTTTTCCCTGTGTTTCTGCAGCATATGCTACCAATAATTGCTCACATTTTCTGAAAGCTTTGGTTTTGTCCAAGTAGAAGCGTAACTGCCTGCGAATGTCCAAAGAATGCAGTAGTCTCTCCCCTTTATTCTGTGGTTTTGGATTAAAAGTTGGCAAGTGAATAGTTTGGTTTAGAGCCACACTTGATACCACCTTTGGCATAAACGTAGGGTTAGTTCTTAAAGACACCCTGTCCTGGTGGAAAATGAGGAAAGGTTCCACTGCCATTAGTGCCTGTAATTCAGAAACTCTTCGCGCTGATGTTATTGCCAGGAGCAGAGCAGTTTTCCAAGAGATATATTTTAATTCTGCTGTGTTAGCTGGCTCAAAAGGAGGTAAAGTTAATTTTTCCAAACCAAAGTTGAGGTCCCAAGTTGGAGTAGGTGCTCTACGGGGCGGTCCTATGTTTTTAGCCCCTCTGAGGTACTGTTTTAGCAAAGGATTAGAGAAAATTGGTGGATCCGTGTTGTAATGAGCAGAGATGGCAGAGGCGTGGATCTTGATGGATGAAAAAGAGAGGCCTTTGTCCAGCATCTCAGTTAGGTATTGTATCTGGGGAATGTTTGGGTCAAGGCTGTGAGCCTGGTTCCAGGCACAAAATCTCTTCCATTTATCAGAATAGGCTTTCCTGGTACTAGGCCTTCTGGCCTCCAGAATGACATCCTTAACAGCCTTGGAGAGAGGCATTGTTTGATTGACGAAGAAGTCTTCCAGGTGCTAGGTTTAAGGTCTTTAGCTGGCTGTGAAGTATCTGATTGTTGTGCTGAGTCAGCAGATGTGGGATTTGAGGCAAAATCCAGGGTGGTCCTTGTGCTAAGTTCTTTAAGATTGGGTACCAGTGCTGGCGTGGCCAGTCTGATGCAATCAGGATCTTCTTTGGCTCTTCTTGCCTGGCTTTTATTAGTACCTTTGGAAGGACAGGTAGTGGTGGAAAAGCGTATACTTGTAGGTTTTTCCAGCTGAATGAGAGGGCATCCACTTTCCATGCTTGTGGATGGTAACTCCTTCTGCAGAATTTCTGTAGCTGGCAGTTCATTGGGGATGCAAATAGATCTATGTCCGGGCTCCACCATTTCTGTGTTATCATTCTGAATATTTGTGGATTCAATTCCCATTCGTGGGGATCCATGATGTTTCTGCTTAAGTCGTCTGCCAGTGTGTTTTTCTCTCCTGGCAGGAATTGTGCTTGCAGATTAACTTGATTGTTTACAGCTGTGTTCCACAATGTCATGGCTTGTCTGCAGAGGGGGTAGGAGTGAGTGCCCCCTTGCTTGTTTATGTACCACATAACTGTGGTGTTGTCTGTCTTTAGTAATAGTTGTCCTGGATGCAGCAGGTCCTTGAAAGCTAGAAGGGCATTTTGTAGCTAGCATCTCTTTTTGATTGATGTGAAGATGCCTTTGTTCTGCGGGCCACTTGCCCTGAATACATTTTCCTGCCATGTGTGCTCCCCAGGCATAATCCAATACATCTGTTGTCAGTGTTTGCCTGGCTGTGGGTTGAGTAAAAGGCTGTCCCTTGTTGAGGTGACAAGCTTGAGCCCACCATCGAAACTCCTGTTGAAGGCAAGGAAAGTACAGTTTTGTACCTACCATAAATGTAGATGTCCGATAGATATGCAACTGCAGTCATAACATATGGGTTGTCCTGCCTCAGGCAGCCCTCGGTCGGCCGGATTCCAAAGTCTGGGTCCGAAGTCGGCTGATGTCGCATTTCTCTCCGACGTCAGAGCGGCAGGAGTACATAAGCATCAGCCGACGCCATCTTCTTAAGTGTTTCTTGCCCCAGATGCCAGGTGCCCTCCAAGGAAGGCTGTAATCAATTTGGAAGACAAAACAGGTTTCCAGACAAATAAATAAATAAGCAATAAACAGATACACCATAACAGATATCCCCAGCTAGGATAACAGGGAGAGGAGTGGACCCAAGGAATAGAGGGGAAGGAGGAGGAAAACCGACTGCAGTTGCATATCTATCGGACATCTACATTTATGGTAGGTACAAAACTGTACTATGTCCTTCAAGAATGCAACTGCAGTCATAACATATGGGTTGAATACCATAGCTTAGCTGGGGGAGGTGGAAAGCTCTAAGAAAAGGATGGTGTAGCTATCAATCCCTGCAGGACTGCCGAAGCAAAGCCTGCTCTGGATCTGGAATATAAAGGAAGGTTGTAGTGTTTGGAGAATGTATGCACGGAGCTCCATGTAGCAGCTTCTAGAATGTCTTTGTAGGCACCCCTCTTAAGAATGCTGTAGAGGTGGCTGTAGCTCTGGTGGAGTGTGGTCTGACATTGGCTGGTACACTCTTTCCATGGAAGGAATAACATAATCTGATGCAATGTCCAATCCATTTTGAAATAGTCTGTTTGGAAATTGCTTTTCCTTGTACTCCAGGGGCGTAAGCTACAAAAAGCTGATCAGACTTCCTATTGGCCTTGGTTCTGTCCAGGTAGTAGCGAAGTTGTCTGTGAATATCCAAGGTATGCAACAGTCTTTCCCCTTTGTTCTCAGGATTGGGAAAGAAAGTAGGCAGGTGAATTGCTTGATTTAAAGAAACCCTAGATACCACTTTTGGCAGAAAGCTAGGGTTGGTTCGTAAGGAGACCCTGTCTCTATGAAAGGTAATGAACGGTGGTGTTGCCATTAGGGCCTGTAATTCCGAAACCCTTCTTGCTGAGGTAATTGCCAACAGGAAAGCTATCTTCCATGAGAGGAATTGTAAGTCCACAGAAGCTGCTGGCTCAAAGGGGGGTAGAGTCAGTTTTTCTAGGACAAAGTTGAGGTCCCAAGCTGGTACTGGTGCCTTTCTTGGAGGCTTGATATTCTTGATTCCTCTAAGAAATTGCCTTAACAAAGGATGTGAGAACACAGGTGGATCAGTGTTGTATCTAGCTGAAATAGCTGAAGCATGTATTTTTATAGAAGAATATGAGAGTCCATTCTGTAGCATATCTGCCAAGTATTCCAGGATGAGTGGGATGTTCAATAATGATGCATCATGACCCTTGCTGGTATTCCAAATGCTGAATCTCTTCCATTTTGCTGAATAAACCTTTCTGGTGGATGGTCTGCGGGCTTCTGTTAATATCCGCTGAACTTCCTTGGAGAGAGATAGATTGAGGTTATTCATGGAATCTCCCAAGCTGTTAGCTGGAGCGTCTGAATGTTGGGATGTACTGTCTTGAAGTTGTTTTGAGTCAAAAGATGGGGCCATTGGGGAAGGGCCCATTTTTTGTTGTGGCATATGCTCCGTAGTAGTGGATACCAGTGTTGTCTTGGCCAGTCTGGAGCTATTAGGATCCCTTGTGGCTTCTCTGCTTTGATCTTTAGTAGTACTGTGGTCATCAGTGGCAGAGGTGGGAATGCATAAATCTTTAGGAAGTTCCAGTTGAATGAGAGAGCATCTGTTTTCCATGCTTGTGGATGATATGTCCTTGAACAGAACCTTTGTAGCTGATGATTGAGGTGGGAGGCAAATAGGTCTACTTCTGGCCTGCCCCATGTCGAGGTGAGCCTTATGAAGATCTCTGGATGTAACCTCCACTCATGGGGGTCTAGGAAATTCCTGCTTAGGCTGTCCGCCAGCACATTGTCTTTGCCTGGAACAAACTGGGATTGCAACTGTATGTTTAAGCTCAGTGACTTTTCCCAAAGATTCATTGTCAGTCTGCAAAGGGGGTAAGAATGGGTGCCCCCTGCTTGTTTATGTACCACATGACAGTGGTGTTGTCTGTCCGTATTAGCAGGTGGCCTTGCTGAAGTTGTTGTCGAAAGGCCTCGATGGCATGCATGACTGCCAGCATTTCTTTTTGGTTGATATGCAGATGTGTTTCCTTTGGAGACCATCGTCCTTGAATACATCTGCCCTCCATGTGCGCCCCCCATCCAAGGTCTGAGGCGTCTGTGGTCATTATTTGTGTTATTTGTGGCTTTTTGAATGACATACTTGTGTTTGCCTGGCTTACCGAGGCCCACCATAGAAATTCCTTTTGTAGGCATGGAATGAGCGGTATGGTTGTCTCTAGGTTGTTGCTGTGTTGAGACCATAAACTTTTTAGGTACCATTGAAGCTTTCTCATGTGTAGTCTTGCTAATGGAACCAGGAGAATGCATGATGCCATGTAACCCAGGGCCTGTAGGAATCTCCTTGCAGTCATCTGGGTGAGCTTTGCCAAACCTTTGAAATAATGAGTTAACTTCTTTTGCTTGTCTTCTGTCAGGTAAGCCATTTGAGAGGTTGTGTCTAGATTGGCTCCTAAGAAAGTAATTTGCTGCGATGGCTGCAGTCTTGACTTTTGGAAGTTGACTGTGTATCCCAGAGCTTGTAGCAATTGAATGACATAATCCAAGTTTTTTGTCAAAATCAGTTTGTCGTCCGCTTGTATGAGGCAGTCGTCCAGGTACGGGTAAATTTGGATCCCCTGGAGCCTGCAATGAGCAATTACTGAAGCCAGGCATTTTGTAAACACTCTGGGCACAGTAGATAAGCCAAATGGCAATGCTGAGAATTGATAATGCTCTGGCCCTGCAAGAAATCTGAGGTATCTTCTGCAGCTGTGTCTGATAGGGACATGCAGGTATGCCTCCTTGAGGTCCAGAGTAATCAGCCGAGACCCCTTGCCCAGCATGGGAAGGAGTTGCTGTAAGGTCAGCATTTTGAACTTTGGTACTATGAGAAAGGTGTTTAATGCGGACAAATCCAGTATTGGTCTCCATTGTGTTTCTTTTCTTGGAACAAGGAACAGTCTTGAGTAAAACCCCTGTCCTTGTTCTTGTTGTGGAACTTTTTCTATTGCATTGATCTGAGCAAGCAGAAAAATTTGCTTGAAAGCCTCTGCCCTCTGGTTTTGCGGTAGGTTTGGCATGCCTTGTTTCCTTGGTAAGGTATGAAAGTGGAACCTGTAGCCTTGGTCTATAATGTCCAAAATCCATTTGTCCTTTGTCAATCTGTGCCAATTGTCTGAAAACAGAGATAACTTTCCGCCCAAGGGAGCTTCTGTTTGCTCTTTGGTAAGCGGAAGTAGAGGAAAGTCATTGGGATTGTCCCTGTGGGGCAGGAGAAGCCCCTGTGTCACTTCTTTGGTTTGCTGGTTGCCATTGTTGTCCCCTGTAGGAACCTCTGTATTGTCCTCTTCCTCGGCCACGCCTGCTTTTGCCCCTTTGAAATCTTTCAGGGTTAGGAAAGGACCAGTTTTTTGAAGGCCAATTCCTGCTGAATCTGGGTGGCTGAATCTTTGACTGTCTGAACTGACTTGGCTTTTTCCTCAATGGTCTTTAATACATCTTTAGCATTAGCACCAAAAAGCTTGTTCTTTTCCAAGGGTGCATCAAGAAGTTTTGCCTTAACATGATCTGGTAGAGGTTGTTCTTTTAACCATGCATGTCTACGAATGACCGCCCCTGTCATAGCTGCCCTACATGAAGCTTCCAATGCATCATATCCACACTGAAGGAAGTGATTGCTAACTTTCTGGGAGTTGTGTACAGCCTCCTGCAAAGACTTCCTATCTAAAGGATCAGGAGAGGCCAAAGTTTTCTGTAAATCATCTAACAGGAAATCCTGATATTGAAACATATGAAAGAGACAATTGAGAGCTCTCGTAGATAAAGTAGTGGAGGTGTAAACCTTCTTCCCCCATCTCTCTAATGACCTAGCTTCCCTGTTGGAAGGCAAAGGGTTTTTGGAGGTGGTAGCTGAAACCCCTTTTGGCCCCTGTGAAATAGTTTCTAAATCAACAGCATGGGCCCTAAAGAAATGAGAATGTGTTTCAGGAAGTCTATAGTATCTGTCCGGCTTGGCAGGAGCAGGAGGGAGAGTATCAGGGGTAATACTGGAGTCAGAGTATAAATCATCCAAAACATCAAGCACAGGAGGGATAGCTAAGGGCCTGTGCTGAGGCTTTTTAAGGAAGGTACGAAGGCGCTTTCTGGAATCAGAAAATTCCTGGCCTTGCCACTTAAAATGTTCCCTCATGGAATGCAGAACTTCCCCAAAAGAAATATCCTCAGGAGGGGAGGCCGAGGGGATGGAGTCCTCTGCATCTGAGTCCTCATAGGTCTGGAAAGGCTCTTCCTGGCTATCGGAGTGGCCAGAGGCCTCAGAATCTTCATCTGAAGGGCGAGGGTCAGTGGGCTCAACCCTGGGCCTCTTATCAGGAGGAGGCTGGGATCCTCCCTCAGGATGGGCCTGGGAACCTCTGATCATGGAGATCAAGTCTGCTGCCATAGTCATGATTTGTGTTTCAGGAGTAGGCTGAGGTAAGGCTTTAGCAGTAAGGTGCTTGGTCTTGCTGGCTGCCTTAGCACGTGTGTAGGCCTTGATAGACATGGACATGGGAGGCCTAGCAGCTCCACGTGCAGGAGTGACCTTATCCACAGCAATTGTCTCGGGCATTTCCTCGGTTTCAGTATCCGGAGGAAAATCAATAACTGGCGTCGGTGAGGTCTCCGGTATCGGAGGTATCGGTAATGCGGTGTCTTCGGTTCGGAGCGGTGAAATAACCGCCTCAGAGGGAACCGGGGCACTCGCGGTAGGTTTTGGCGTGGTGTCGGTGGAAGACGCGGGGCCGAGGATGGCGGTCCCGGTCTTTACGGTTTTTAGGAGTCTGCGATGTCGGTAATTCCGACGGCATCTTGTAATCGAATTTTTCGCCTAAAAAGTCTTCAACAAACTCCTCCCGGCGCCTGAGAGTGCGCTTATTGAAGCGAGCACAGGCAGCACAGCCGAGACGTCGTGGTCTGGGCCAAGGCAAGGAAGGCAGTAAGAATGGAAATCCTTATGAGGTATTTGTTTACCACAAGACAAACAATTATTAACTTTTTCAGTAATTTCTGACATCGGCTGAGGCAAGAAAAGGTCCCCAACGGGGTACTTAGCTTTTTTGATGACTTCGGATCGAAGAATACAGGAGCTGACCGACCGGCACTTGCGAACTGCTTCTGCTTCGGGCACCGCGCGGCAAGAAAGACTGAAGAAGATGGCGTCGGCTGATGCTTATGTACTCCTGCCACTCTGACGTCGGAGAGAAATGCGACATCAGCCGACGTCGGACCCAGACTTTGGAATCCGGCCGACCGAGGGCTGCCTGAGGCAGGACAACCCATATGTTATGACTGCAGTTGCATTCTTGAAGGACATTTAGTAGTATAACTGCTTCCAAACTTTGACAGTGTTGAGACCATACACTCTTTAGGTACCATTGTAGTTTCCTCATATGCAGTCTGGCATATGGAATTAGTAGTATGCAAGATGCCATGTAACCCAAGGCCTGCAGAATTTTTCTTGCAGGGTGTTGGGTCTTTGTTGCCATCAACTGAAAATATTGAGTCAGTTGTCTTTGCTTGTCTGGCGTGAGATAAGCCATCTGGGCTGTTGGGTTCAAGCTGGCACCCAGGAGTATTATCTCTTGTGAGGGCACTAGTTTTGATTTCTTTTCGTTTACTGTGTACCCCAGGCAACTTAATAACTTTTTTACAAACACCAGATGCTTTAGAAGAATGTCCTTGCTCTCTGCTTGAATCAGGCAGTCGTCCAGGTACGGATAAATTTGAATTCCTTTCTGTCTGCAAAATGCAATTACTGGTGCCAGGCACTTTGTGAAGACCCTGGGCACAGTAGATAAGCCAAAGGGCAGTGCAGAGAATTGATAGTGCATTGAACCAGCTATGAATCTGAGGTATCTTCTGCATTTTTGTCTGACAGGGACATGCAGCTATGCATCCTTGAGGTCCAAGGTCACAAACCAAACTTTCTTGCCCAGCATGGGAAGAAACTGCTGTAGTGTAAACATTTTGAATTTCGGAACATCCAGGTAAGTGTTTAGAGAGGAAAGATCAAGAATGGGCCTCCAGGCTTTGTCCTTTCTGGGAACCAGAAAGAGTCTTGAGTAAAATCCTTTTCCTTGATCCTGTGGTGGTACCTTTTGAATAGCTCTCATGTCCATGAGTGCTGTAATTTGTTTTTGTGCCTCTGCCCATTGATTTGGTGGCAAATTTGGCATTCCTTTTAACCTTGGCAGAGTGTGAAAGTGGAACCTGTAACCTTGAGATACAATGTTGAGAACCCATTTGTCTTTGGTGATCATATGCCAATTGTGATAGAAAAGTGCCAGTTTTCCTCCCAAGGGGGCTGCCAAGAGAGAGCTGCTTGGCAGCTGTAGTGGGAAGCCATTGGGGCTGCTTTTTATATGGTTGAGGCCTGTCCTCCCCTTCTTTCTGGCCTGATGCACCCCATTGTCGAGGCCTGTAAGGACCTTGTGGTTGACCTCTACCTCTTGGACGTCTGTATCTGCCCCTTTGAGGTCTGTCTGTAACTGGAAAGGACCAATTCGTAGATGGCCAATTTCTGCTAAATCGAGGAGGCTGAACCTGTTAAGAAATCCTTCACCGTTTGCATAGATTTTGCCTTATCCTCCATTTTCTTTAATACCTCTTCTGCCTTAACTCCAAATAACACATCCTGCTGCAAAGGTGCATCCAATAATTTTGCTTTAACATGATCTGGTAACGCATGTTCTTTTAACCAAGCATGTCTTCTAATGACAGAGCCTGTAACTGCTGCTCTACATGAGGCCTCTAAAGAATCTAAACCACATTGCAAAGTATGTTTTCCCACTTGTTCAGCTGCATGCAATAAATTCTGCATTTCTTTAAAATTAGGAGGATCTGAACCTGGAAGCATTTTTTGTTTCAACTGACACATCAAAAATTGCTGATATTTTAGTATGTGAAACCGGTAATTTAAGGCTCTCATTGCTAAAGTTGCAGACATATATACTTTCTTTCCACATCTGTCTAATGCTCTGGAATCTCTGTCAGAAGGAACTGGATTCTTGGCTGATGAGGCCTTAACCCCTTTGGGTCAGTGAGAAATAGTTTCAGGGTCAGCAACAGGGCTTTTATACAGAAATTTGTGTGAGTCAGGGACTCTGTAGTATCTGTCAGGTTTAACTGGGGCTGGAGGTAAGGAATTAGGATTTAAGCTGGATTCAGTATACACATCATCCACTATATCTAACACTGGCGAAATAGCAAGGGGTCTGTGTTGAGGTAATAAAAGGAAGTCTCTGAGCCTTTTCTTGGATTCTGAGTAATCCTGGCCTTCCCAATGGAAATGCTCCCTCATGGTATGTAAGGTTTCCCCAAATGAGTAGTCCTCAGGCGGAGAGGCTGATGGAATTGATTCCTCAGCATCAGAATCCTCATAAGGGGGTAAAGAATATCCTAGGTCTGAGGATGAGTCTGAAGAGATGGACACCTGGTCGGATGAGTCATAGTCTGCATCCTGTCTAGGCCTTTTATCGGGAGGGGGATGGGACCCCCTGATCAGAGTGATTAGGTCTTCGGCCATTTTGAGCATTTGTTTCTTAGGCATGGAGGCCTGTCCTGGAGAATGCTGAATTTGTTTCTTTGTTTTTAAAGGAGGCTTAGACTTAGCAGAGGCTTTAATGCTAAACTGAGTAGGTCTGAAAACACCATCTGAAGCTGCAGGTTGCTCAGTTACTCTGGATCCCTCTGAAGGGTTAGTTTCGGTAGGCTGAAAAGCTTGTGTGTCCGGAGGCCCAGCCATCTCCATGTGGGAGTCGGACATGGCCTGTGGTTCTGCAGAAGCGGTCGTCAGGGGCTGCGAAGGCGCCTCGCTGAAAACCGGAGAACCATCGACTGGCCTAGAAGAGGCTTCGTCGTCAGTTTTGGGCCTCGGATGCCTATCCTTGTCTTTGCGCTTTTTATGTATTCCGGTCGTCGGAAGTTCCGACGGCATGGTGTAATTGAATTTTCTGCCAAAATAATGTTGGGCAAAATCAAACCGACGTTTAATAGTGCGCTTGTTAAACCTAGCACAAAACCGACAACCAGTGACGTCGTGGTCTGGGCCTAGGCATGGGATACAAGAGGAATGGAAATCCTTATGAGGTATTTGCTTCCCACAAGAAATACAGTTATTAACTTTTACTGACATCGGTCTGAGGCAAGAAACAGTTTCCCCAACGGTGTACTTAGCTTTGTAGAAGACTTCGGTTCTGGATTCGGAATGAAAATCTCAGGAGTCGGCCGTCCTGCACTTGTGAACTGCTTTTGCTTGGGGCACTGCGCGGCAAGAAAGACTGAAGAAAATGGCGTCGGCTGCATCTTGTATACCCCTGTCGCACTGACGTCAGGGAGGAGGCGACAGCAACCGACGCCGGACCAAGACTTTGGAACTCAGGCTGACTGGGGAACCGCCTGACGGCAGGATAACCCAAGTCTAATGACTGCATCAGTGTAACACGATGAATATCGTATGTCCCAATGACTGACCATAAATTCTACAAAACAGTTACAATAATCCAATAAATGCACTCTACATGTGAAAGTACATTCAGCACAATGCTCACATTCAGAGGCAATGGTTAAAACAGTACATAGTAAAACTGCAGCAATAACTGAAGCAGTACTTTCAAACAAAAACTAAGCAAATATACATAAAAAAAATAATAAAAATACCTGTATTCTATGCTAAATACATTCAACACAATGCTCAGATTTAGAAGCAAAGGTTAAAACAGTGCACAGTAAAATTGCATCAATAACACAGAAGCAGTACTATCAAACAAAAACTAAGCATATACAAAGACTGAAAAATACCAGCATGCGTGCACACTTCTCAGGGGACCTGGTGGGTAGAGGCAGTTGAAGCAGCAAACCCTGGACTATTTTACAAAATGGTGCCGCAGTTTAAATGTATCTAATATAGCCTTTCAGGGAAAGGGGAGGAGGGAGGATATTCAGTGGGGGGATGGTAGTGAAACCTGATCTAGAGCCCTACCTAGGAGGTATGAGCTTAGGAAAAAAAGTATCAAGAGTCTAAGTAATGAAGATAAGCAGTGTTGTAATTTAATGGCAGGGATAATGCCAGTTACTGTGTTCCACTATTTATTCACAGTGAATAGAAAAAATAACTGCTTTGAAGGGACTTGGGTGACTTTACAATAGACAGTAATACTGGAGAATTTAAATAACTATAGAGCGCTGTTTTGCTTACAAGATGAGCTGCTAATCTGGGCTAAGATTCAGCTGTTCAGTGGTGTTCTGCTGCCAGCTAGTAGCAGTTACTTTCAATGGCAGGGATTGGGAAAAGGAGGGGGGAGACCTTGTAAGTGTGCACGCTAAGCCAATATAATAAAATAAAGTAAAAGCACTAGATGCAAAACTAGATGCAAAAATTAGTTAACAGGGAATACACCTACATAAGAATATTGCAGAGAGTAAAAGTCCTAGTAGTGAGTCCCTTTGCTTTCAGCTGTTTGCAGAATAATTTTCAGAAATTCTTCACTTGGGAGGGGGGGGGGGCAGCTATGAGTGAAGTAGACCTTGAGATAAGACTATTTCAGATAGTAAAACTCCCAGTAGTGACTCCTTTTGCCCTCAGTTGTTTGCAGGATAATTATCAGAAATTAGTTCACTTTGTCTTAAATTATAATTGACCTTAGATTAGTTAGCCTCTGAATGGCCACTTTGAATTTTGAAATGTTATATAAAGACCTGTATCAGCTGTTATTCTTGGTCTGATGAAGCAATATTAAGTTATTGTGAAAGTGCTTACCGTTGTTAAATATTGGAATAAATTCAACTATTGTTTTTACTCTATTGCCTTTCTTATTGGAACGTGTTTCCTTTTTTGGGATTTTTTATACATTTGCAAGGTGACGTTCGCTTTTGGGTGTTTTTTGAGGTTACAGGAATTACTGAGCAAGTAGCCTTTATGATTTTTGATCTTCTCATGACAGGAATGATATCAGAGGATCTTTATAAGTACTTTACTGCTGAGCATCCTGTTATATCCAAAATGTATGGGTTACCGAAAGTACATACGGATCCTGTTTGACCACCAATGCACCCCAATGTATCTAGTAAAGGTTGGGCGACAGAACCCCTTTCTATATTTATAGACAGGATGTTCACTGCAGTTTTGAGTGGTGTGGAAACAGTTTTAAGAGATACAAAATCATTACTACAGAGTTTACACCATCGAGTATCTGGGTTTACTGAAGTTCCTGATTTTTATTTTGTGACAATGGATGTGGCATCTTTATTTACGGTTAGCCCCACTGCTTTGGGGGGGGTAGAGAATGTGAGAACTTTCTTGACTGGGAAAGATGGATTTTCTCATGACAAGACTGAACTTATCTGTACTCTTTTTGAAATTGTTTTAGAAAATAATGTGTTTGTTTCTGATGAGTGTTTTTTCCTGCAGAAGCTTAGCGTGACAATGGGCACAGCATGTGCTAACAGCTATGCCAACCTAGCACTGGCGCAGTGGGAAGTAAGTACTAACTGGTACTTCTAGTATGTCGAGGGATCAGTTGCTAGTGTCCTCTCCAGCTCAACTGGTGAACCTGGGAATATTGAGGCAATGTTACAACTGCCTCATGTACACAGACAATCCTCTCCTTCTCCCACAAAACACAAATACATGCGAGAGATGCAACTATACGGCCAAACTGGAGGCTGAGCTCTATCAACATAGGACTGGCAAGACCAGACAGGAGGAGAAGGTAACCACACACAATACATACCCAGTCACACATGGTATCATCACAACTTCAAATCATACACATACTCACACAAAGACATACTCGGAGGCTCTGATCAAAAATTTACCAAAACAGCAGAGGCCACCAAAGCAGACACCCAAACAACTACCACCTCACGACCCAACACATGCAACACATAGACCACACAGTCAGAGTGTCAAACAGTCACAGCCCTTAAGGCCAAACAAAATGCCAGACACACTTGTCATTGGTGATTCCATAGTCAGACACACTGACGCCCCGCTCACCAGACTGAGTAAAGAGAAGGTCACAGTAAGCTGCCTGTCGGGCGCTAGAATCCGCCACATAACGCAAGCACTCAGGTCTCTCAACAGCAGGTACAAGTACGACTCAGTCATTGTCCACGCTGGTGTCAACGACCTGAGACGTACCTCCTTGGACTACATGAAAAGGGACATCGAGGAGCTCTCTGATTATCTAGCCCAGGCAGGTATGACCCTGACCTTGAGCAGTATCCTACCTTCACCTAGAATGATGCCACAATACAGTGATAAGATGATCAGCTTTAATAATTGGCTTAAATTCTGGTGTCATTCAAAGGGGATCCAATGTCTGTCTGCTTGGGATGACATGCTGGACAAGCCACGCTGCTTCGCAAGGGACGGCTTGCACCTGTCACCCCTGGGCTTCCGGATATTGGCAAAGGCTCTTGCCACCCCATAGTGCCTTTTTAGGCAAGGCTCAAATTCTAAACCTACCACCCTAGAACACCAAAAAGGAAAAAATCTAAGGGTAATGCTGCTCAATGCCAGAAGTCTCAATCTCAAGATGCACGCACTCGAGGCCCTTCTCAATATGGAGAACATCGATGTCTGTGCTGTGACAGAAACCTGGTTCAAGGCTCCTGAGAGCACTCCAGCACTAACAGGTTTCACCTCATATCATGCGTTCCTGCCCCAAAATCCGGACAACACCAAGAAAGGAGGGGTGTCCATATTCATAAAGGACACCCACACCTCAAGGTTGGTGGCAACGCACGATGCATCGGAGACCATCCAGGTGCAATTAACCATAGGCAAGACTGCTCTGCAATTTGTAGCATGTTACAGGCCACCCTCTCAAACTCAGGAACCTCACATGGCCTTCCTGAAAACATTGGAGGGGATAAATGTATCTCCAAACACCATCATACTAGGTGACTTCAACTACCCTAATATAGACTGGGAACACTACTCAAGCCCGAACACTCTAACCCAAAGATTCCTGGAGTTCATAAACTCAAATGCCATGGAACAACTAGTCACCATCCCCACAAGAGGAGAAAACATACTTGATCTCATCATCACGAACATGGGATCAAAATGTTCAACACCGGAAGTATACCCCTCACTGGTGAGATCAGATCATAAACTAATCTCGCTGGAGGTCCTCATCCCGCCCCCACCTGAAACAAAAAGACCACAGTGAAAAACTTCTCAAAAGCCGATTTCACACTTCTAAAAACTAGTGTGGTCTCCTTTAAGGCCCCTGAGCCAGTGGTAAACATTACTCAAACCGCTGAATCACTTACAAATGCCTTCTACCAGCACCTACAGGACTGCATGGATCAGGCAATCCCAAACAAAACTAAGACTCTCTGTACCAAAGGCAAGCGCCCAGTCTGGTGGACCCCAGCCATAAACAAGCTCTACAACAAAAGGAGGAAGCTACTACAAGATAGAGCAAAATCCTTGAAAGGTAAGACACCTTTGATCATTATAAGTAAAAACTAAGAGCTCTCATAAAATCATCCAAGGCAAATTTTGAGAGAAAAATCGCCAAGGACTCTAAAGAGAATCATAAGGCCTTCTTTAGCTATGTTAGAAACCTAGGAGGAAACTCCCAGATATGCTCAGAATTAGTTCAAAATGATGTGAAAATTACTGAACCTACACACATTGCCAACATACTGGCTGACAGGTTCAGTGCAAACTTCTCCCCAAAAGGAGAGATATCTATTCCAGAGGATTGAAGCGCCCCAAACATCTCCAACGCCCAGGTGAGAACTGCCCTCACTAAGGCAAAATACACAGCATCCATGGGACCGGATGGTGTCCCCGGCTGTGTGCTTCATGAACTCAACGAGGAATTAAACCCACAGTTAGGACAGCTGTTTAATCTTAGCCTCACCTCAGGATACGCACTCAAGGAGTGGCGCACGGCGACTGTGGTCCCACTTCATAAGGGCAGTGCCTCCACAGACCCTGGAAATTACCGCCCATTAGCTTGACAAGCCTTATCTGCAAAGCCATGGAGAGGATCATAATGGAACTCATAAATAAAGACATAGGGAACTTGCAGACTTTGGATCCAACTCAGTTTGGCTTTGTCAAAGGCAGATCCTGCCTCTTAAACTTGGTTGACTTTTTCGAGACAGTCACCAAGGCCATTGATGAGGGAAAGGCAGTCCATACAGCCTACCTCGACCTGGCAAAGGCCTTCGACACAATATCCCACTCAGGTATCATCGAAAAACTCATCAGCTTGAATGTAAACCCATACATCACAAGATGGGTTGCAAACTGGCTAAGTGACAGAACCCACAGGGTCAGAGCTGCTGGAGCCATGTCAGACTCAGAGCCTGTCACAAGTGGTGTCCCACAGGGCTCAGTCCTGGGTCCACTCTTGTTCGGCATCTACTTTTCTGAAGTACAAGCAAACACAGGAGGGTTATGGCTGACAAAGTTTGCAGATGACTGCAAACTGGGCGCCATAGTCGAAAACACATCTGACAGATATCCTCCAGAAGGGCCTCACAGAAACGGATAACTGGTGCCAGAGCCATGGCCTGAAGTTAAACGCCAAAAAATGCATAGTCATACCCTTCGGGAAAAACAAGGTTACCCCTAGCTACCATATAGGTGGCAATCCACTGAGCACAGAAAAAGTCATCAGAGATCTGGGGACCCAGGTTGACAGTAGCCTTCGCTTGACACTCATGTTGCTAAAGTAGTTAGGAAAACCTTCTATATCACCCACCTGATCATGAAGGGATTCACATCTAGATCAAGGGAGGTCATCGTCCCCCTGTACTCATCACTTATTAGACCTATGATTGAGTACAATGCCCCATTCGGAATGTATCTGACCAGACACCTGCTGCAGCTTGAAAGGCCCCAAAAGTTCCTCACCAAAAGGATAAAGGGTCTCAAAATATGTCTTATGCTGCCCGACTGAAAGAACTCCAGCTCTATTCAGTCTCATACCGCTTGCTCAGAGGTGACCTGTGCCTGACATATAAGGCCATGTCAAACCCAGATTTGATGAATATGCTTCACCTCAAAAAATCTAGATCCCTCAGAACCACAAGGGCGGGAGACTTAAACCTTGACACGGTTATAAATAGAACGTGCTGGAGGGACAGATTCATCACCCAGAGACTCCCTATGCTGTGGAACAAAATCCCGGTACATGTGAGGCAGAGCACCTCTCTGGCCTTGTTCAAGAGGAATCTTGACCAATGGATGGGAGATTGCAGATATACCCCAGGGATTACTTCAGTGTCACTGCTTGACAGAGGCACAGCAAAATGATAGGCATAGTTTTTATTCAAACTAAAGGGGTGGCGAAAGCCACATAACTATGGGCTAGGCTTATAAATGCCCTTGGGCAGATAGCCTAGTATGAACCTATGAACCTATGGTAATGTGTTCCATCATATTTTGTACTACAAAAGATTTGTGGATGATATCCTTTTATTAAAGGATGGCTCCCTTGAATTGCTAGCAGAATTTGTTATGTTTTTACATTCTACCACTGATTTCTTGAGATTCATATACACAGTTTCGGACAAAGGGATTGCATTTTTAGATGTCGCAATCAGTAAATCAGTACTAGGATGCGTTAAGACCAAGGCTTTTAAAAAGGTCAGTAGGAAGAATATATTACTGAACAAGAAGAGCATGAATCCTTGGCACATACCGAGGAATGTGCTGAGGGGTCAGTTCTTAAGAACTATGAGGCTTTGCAATGATGACAGACTCCTGAAGAAGGAGTTTGAGAGTTTGAGATCTGACTTTCTAGCAAGAGGCCATGCACAGGATGAGGTAGACAGCTGTATAGCTCAAGTCTGGCAGGAAAGGAAAAGCAGGGGGTGAGCTTATTATGGCCAAAAGCTATCTGAGGGAGAAGCACCTCCTATATATGCTCCACAACATACAGTGAGGGTTCCACTCACATTTTTGAGTGATACAAAATACTTTCTGTGATATAGTGAAGAAACACTGGGGGATTCTAACTGTCTCTGACAAACTGAGTGATGTTGTATCAGAAGTTCCACAGTTTTCTTTTAGAAAGAACCCCAATCTGAAGAGACAACTATGCTATAGAAAGGGAGCATTAGGAGGGTTTCAACAGTCCCAGCAACAAGGCACTTATCCCTGTCGAAGGTGTAGTGCATGTTCATAGGTTCATAGATAGGTACTAGGCTATCGGCCCTGGGGCCTATACAAGCCCAGCCAAAAAGGTACCCTGGCTTTTGCCACCCAAGAAAATTATTTTCCTGTGCCACTGTCGAGCAGAGCACAGAAGTGATCCCCGGGGTGAATTTCCTATTTCCCATCCAATCATCAAGATTTTTCTTGAAGAGTGCTAATGAGGAGCTTTGTTTGATATAGCTAGGTAGTTTATTCCAGAGTATGAGAAGCCTCTGGGACAAGAATCTATCTGTTTATTGTGGTGACAAGGTTTAGGTCCCTACAGCGTGTAGCTTGGAGGGATTGGGATTTCTTTAAGTGGAGCATGTCCAACAGCTCTGGGTTTGACATAGCTTTGTATGTTAGGCAGAGATAACCTCTGAGAAGGCGATATGCGATGGAGTAAAGCTGGAGTTTTTTGAGACGGTCTGCGTAGGCCATCTGTTTGAGGCAGGTAATCCTCTTTGTGAGGTACTTCTGCGGCCTTTCCAGTTGTTGTAGATGTCTTGTGAGGTACATACCAAAAGGGGCATTGTACTCTATAATGGGTCTAATGAGTGATGAGTACAGGGGAACAATGACCTCTTTTTTTCTGGATGAGAAACCTTTTGTGATGAGGTGTGCCACGTAGAAGGATTTCCTGACTACTGTGGCGATGTGATTATCAAAGGAGAGACTACTGTCCACCTGTGTCCCAAGGTCTCTTATCACACTTTTGGTGTTATGTATACTACTGCCTATGTTGCAGTTCATGGGTACAGAGTTTTTACCAAAGGGGATGACAATGCACTTTTTGGCATTGAGCTTGAGGCCATGGCTTTGACACCAGGCATCTGTCTCAGTGAGACCCTTTTGTAAGATGTCCACATCGTTAGGAGTTTTGATTATGGCTCCTAGTTTGCAGTCATCTGCAAACTTCATTAGCCAAAGACCTTCTGTGTTAGCCTGTACTTCAGAAAAGTAGATACCAAACAGGAGAGGACCCAGGCCTGAACCCTGTGGTACTCCACTTGTCACTGGTCTGAAGTCGGATTTGGAGTCTGCTACTTTCACAGTGCGAGTTCCGTCAGTGAGCCAGTTGGCAACCCATCTTGTGACATAGGGATTTATACCTAGTAGTTTAGTGACTTTATCTATAATTCCAGAGTGGAGGATGGTGTCGAAAGCCTTGGCAAGATCTTGATAGGCTGTGTGAACCACCTTACCCTCGTCTACGGCTTTAGTGACTGCTTCAAAGAAGTCTATCAGGTTTAGGAGACATGATCTGCCTTTTACAAACCCGAACTGGGTGGGGTCCAGAATTTGGAGATTACCAATGTCTTTGTTTATAAGTTCCATGATGATACGTTCCATGGCCTTGCAGACCAGGCTCGTCAGGTTAATGGGGTGGTAGTTCCTGGGGTCCGTGGTGGTTCACCCCTTGTGGAGTGGGATAACAGTTGCTGTGCGCCATTCAGCAGGCACAAAGCCTGAGGTGAGGCTATGATTGAACATGGTACTTAGGTGGAGTGCCAATTCATTCTGTAGTTTGTGTAGAATGCAGCCTGGGATGTTGTGTTCTTGGCTTTGGAGAGTGTTTTTTTTACCTGTGCAGCTGTGATTACAGGAATTTTGCATTCGTCCGGTACAGAGATGGGCTCTTCAGGGAGTGAGAGGGGGGTAAAGTTAGCACTGAACTAATCTGCCAGGATGTTGGCAATATCAGTTGGGTCTGTATATTTAGTGCCATTGTGCTGTAACTCAGAGCAGATCTGAGTGTTGCAATTGAGATTCTTGACATATCTACAGAATGCTTTGTGGTTGTCTTTAGAATCAGTGGCAATTTTGTTTTCATAACTAGCTTTGGAGGATTTTATCAGGGATCGCAGCTTCTTACTGAGGCTGACCAGGGAGCTCCTCCACTCATGGGATTTTACTCTCTTTTGCAACAGTTTCTTCCTTCTGTTGTACAGTTTGTTTATAGCAGGGGACCACCAGATTGGCTTCCTTTTTTGGAGGATAACGTCTTGGTTCTGTTTGGGATATCCATGCACTCGTGTAAGTGCTTATAAAGTGCAGTTGTGTAGGATACAGTAGTTGTAACTGTATTGTCCATCTGCATGGGTGTCATGAAAAGCGCCCGCAAATGCGGGCTTCATGTAGTCCAGGGAGGTACGTCTCAGGTCGTTCACACCAACATGAACAATGACAAGAGTCGTATTTGTACTTGTTGTGGAGTGACCTGAGTGCGTGGGTTATACACTTCTGTCTTAAGAAGCATGAAGTTGGCTTTGGAGAAATTTTTTACCATGGTTTCTTTAATGGGGGTGGGGTGGGGGCAGGATGTGGATATTTAGGGTAATTAGCTTATTTAGGGTAATTAGCTTATGGTCGGATCAGACCAATGAGGCATTGACTTCAGGTGTGGAACACCGGTCACTCATGTTGGTAATGACTAGATCTAGGATATTGTTGGCCCTGGTGGGGGTGTGGATAAGTTGATCTAGGGCATTGCAGTTTATGAATTCCAGAAAGCGTTGAGTGAAGGAGTTGGTACACGAGTAGTTTTCCAGTTAATGGTGGGGTAGTTGAAATCGCCCATTATTAGGGTGTTTGGTTGAATGCTCGCCCATTATTAGGGTGTTTGGTTGAACGCTCGCCCATTATTAGTGTGTTTGGTTAAACCCTAATATTTTCCAGTACATCAAAAAAAGAGGACTGGGAATCCTGGGGCATGGTGGGGATCTGTAGCAAGCTACAATTTGGATTGCAGTTTTGCCCAGAGTTAGTTGCACTTGGATAACCTCGACTGCATTATGCTGAGCATCTAGCCTGAAGGTGTGAATATCCTTAATGAATATGGACACACCTCCCCCTTTGGTGTTCCGGTCCAGGTTATATGGCCGAAAAGTGTGGTATGAGTTATAGCCTAGTAGTGCAGGGGTGCTCTCAGGAGCCTTGAACCAGGTCTCAGTCACTGCACAGATATCGATGTTCTCCATTTTAAGGAGTGCCTCGAGTGAGTGCATTTTGAGAGTTAGACTTCTAGCATTGAGTAGCATCACCCTCAATTTTTGCTTGCCTGTACCTGTTACGATGGTGAATTTGTCATTTGAATGTTGCCTAAAAAAGGCACTATAGGGGCGGCAAGAACCTTAGCCAGTACCCAGAATCACAGAGGTGACAGGTGCAGGCCATCTCTGGCAAAGCATTGTGGTCTGTCGACCATGTCATCCCAGGCAGACAGATACTGGATCCCTTTAGAATGACACCAGAAACTTAGCCAATTGTTGAAGTCAATCAATTTGTCCTTGTACTGCGGCATCATTCTGGGTGATGGCAGAATGCTACTCAGGGCTAGAATCATACATGCCCGGGCTACAAGATCGAAGAGCTCTTCCATGTCTCTTTTCATGTAGTCCAGGGAGGTACGTCTCAGGTTGTTCACACCAACATGAACAATGACAAGAGTCGTATTTGTACTTGTTGTGGAGTGACCAGAGTGCGTGGGTTATGTGGCGGATCCTGGCACCTGACAGGCAGATTACAGTAACCTTCTCCTTGTTTAGCATGGTGAGTGGGACATCAGTGTGCCTGACTACAGAGTTACCTATGACTAGTGTGTTGGGTACATTGTTTTGCCTTACTGGCTGTGGTTGAGTGGCACACTGAGTCTGCGGGATATGTGTCATTTGGGTTGTGTTGGCGGGGGGGGGTGGAGGTTGCATGCATTTCTGCTTTGGAGGTCTCTGTTGCTTGAGCAGATTATTACGGAGAGCCTCCGCAAATGTTTTTGTGTTTCTCTGTGTGGATTTTGGTGGTGCAGATTTAGTGAGACTATGTGATGAGTGTGGTGTGATGCAAGTGTTTACCTTCTCCTCGACTGTCAAGTTCAGTCTTGGTTGGAGAGAGCTTTACCTCTAGTTTGGCTAGATAAGTGCATCACTCACAGGTTGTAGTGCTGGGTGTTAGGAGGAGAGGGTTGTCTGTGTACATGAGGCAATTTCTATATTGCCCCAAGATGCCCAGATTCATCAGATAGACAGGAGAGAACACTGGGAGCTGACCCTTGGACATGCCTGAATAAAAAAAAATATTTTCCTCTAGATAAGTGAGGAAAGTGAGTACAAGAGCTGTTTTTCTCAAAGCAAGTGAGGAAAGTAAGTACCAAAACTGTTTTCCTCTAGGTAATGAGGAAGGTTGAGTGCTGTAGTAATTAGTAGGTTATTTAGTGTTTACAAGTTCTGAACAAGTGCTGATCACGAATACGCAAATTCAAGTGCAAAAACTAAGAATCTGTATCTGGACTAAACTAGTTACAGGAAAGGGGGGAAACAAGTGCAAATGCGGGCTTTTAAATCAGAAAGTTGAGAGAGAGATGGAAAAACTGCCCAAACGGCCAATAACTAAAATTTCTGGGCCAGAACCACTCCTTATGTGGTAGATAGGTTACCTAGTGCTTACCACTCCCACTGATAAGCTAGAAGGCTTCCCTCCAACACAGAAAGCTTGCGTACAAGATCTGTCCAATAGGCTTGTTAGTCGTGGATATTCCAGACATCATATTTCCAATACTATTGACCAGACCAGTGAGATGGCGCGTTCTACTCTATTACAATACCAACATTCTAGGAATGATGACACATCCAACCCTGTCCAGCCGATCAGATTTGTAACCACATTTGGTAACAATACATCTAGATTTAGGGAGATTATTAACAGACATTGGGACATTTTAAAGGCTCATGAACTACTTAATGACATTCTACCAGACAAATGCGCCTTTTCATATCGCAGGAGCCGCACTATACAATCTCGCTTTACTCACTACAAAAGATATACACCAGCTACAACAGTACAAACCACTTTGCTTGGTGACCCTTTGGTGGGATGTTTCCCTTGTGGACATTGTAGCGCTTGTGAACATATTCTTAAAACTAAGGAATTTTCAAGTAAAAACACATCTCAAGTATACCAGATTAATATATTTGGAAATTGTAGTTCGGATTGGGTCATATATCTAGCCACATGCACCTGTTCCTCTTTTTATGTCGGTCAGACGTCCAGACCATTTAAACTGAGGATCAGTGAACACCTTAGTGCCATTAGAAACCATCGCTTGTCTAATGCCTTATACAAACACACCATCAGCCATCCCACTGCACATTTCAAATTCGTCATTATACACAAGATTCAATTGCACAGAAACTTTAAAGCAGGCTGGCATGACAAACTTAACAACATGGAATCTATACGGATTATCAGGTTAGGAGCTTTGTTCAAACCTGGACTAAATGAAATGGAATAACATATCAGCCTGCCCTCTTATGCGTATTGTTGATATATTTATCTAACTATGTGTACACGTAATTTTTTATAATATCATTTATAATGATTCATAATATAAACAAATATAATAGAATTGTTATATGATGTTTGTATATATTCAATTCATTTATTTATGAGCAATATGCCTTTAAATATTTCTTTATATAATACCAGGATGCAGGGGCTGCTTAACAGTTGACTATCTATGGTTTAGCACTGAAGGCGGCTTAGTAAAGCCGAAACCAGTTTGCCTTAATAATTTTCAATAATAAATGTCTTTTAGCTGGAGTACCATTGTGCTGGTTTGTTTTTGGTAGGATTTACTGTTTTGGTTTGGACCGTGCACTCAGTCCCGTGTGCGTTTTGTTTGGTACCATCGACAGAACACTTTTTTGCCTAAATAAAAGCTTATTCTTTTAGCATTTTAGTTGTTTATTCTATTTCTTATAACATTTAGGTGTTTCAGATACAGCATAAATGTTTTATGCAACTATTACATAAATAATTTTGTCCTAAAATCGCAGGACATTTGCCATTTTTTCAATTTTTTTGCAGGACACAACTACTCAGAGGGACTGTCCCTCGCAAAGTGGGACAGGTGGTAACTCTAGTTATGCTTTTTCCATAGGGAAACCAATTGTTCCTTTAAGGAATGGATTTAGGAACACTTGAGAGACATCAGGAATGGGAGGCAGGAAAATGCATTAGCACACCATGTGGTGGCTGAAGGGAACGCCCACAAGTTTAGGTTTCTGGCATTGGAGGTAGTTGGGACTGATATTAAGGGCGGGGATAAGAGCAAGACAGAGGCAAGGAAACAAGCCTGGTTCATCACTCCAGGCAGATAAGTTTCCAGGACACATACACATATATTTTTATATGAATGTTTTAAAGTTTTGTATTTTGGTGTTTTGTAAGTACACTGCTATTATGTGATGCAATTCTTTATTGTTAATTTTTTTACATGCTTCTTGCAACAGGAAATGATGTCACAGTGCTATTTCTATATAGATGGTTCATCTTTTTAATGTGACTGTCTGAGGAAGCGATCTATTGTATCGTGAAAGTGCTTATCCATTTTTAAGTTGAATAAATTTAATAACCTACAGACTTTGTGGCCTGGCACTGTTTATTTAGATACTGTTTTTGTTTAAGTGCTGTTCCTTTATCTTGGTGGTCTTTCGTTCATAGCTCTCAACCTCCCTTCTCCAAAATGAGGAACACTAACCTTCATAATGTGTGAAAAATGGGCAAAATGTGGTACACTTACTAACGTATTACTAACAACTTTAACTAGTAAGGTCATATGATGGCTAAAATATGCTGGTTTTACTTATTAAAAAGATATTTTAATGAATTAATATGATTCATTTCTATTTACCCATGGCTAGCAGTTAAAAAAATTCCTAACACTGAATGTGTGACAGACTGTTTCAATGTGGAACTTTGAGGAACATGAACTTTTTAAGACCCTAAATGAGGTACGTTCGTCATAATGAGGTACACTTGAGAGCTATGCTTTCATTTTTTGATCACCTCTGGTCTCCCCTGAAAAGAGGACACTGGCCTAGTGGGACTAACATTGTCAAAAAAGACTAAATAAATTAAATAAAACACATCGGCCAAAATTGTAAATCTATACAAAGGCATTTATCAGCTTGGAACATAAGAAGAAGCAAGGATATTATTTATACAACTTAGTGGCTCTTGCAAACTGCTCATTTAGCTGTAGTAGGAAAAACAACAAACATGAACCTGCTGGAATACAGGCCAATTCAAACTAGATAAAACAAAGTGTAACATATACACAGTCAGTATTTTCCTTAGAGGCAGCATATCCTACATTATTGCACTAATTTCCTTTTGTTCTAAGATGTATGGAAAAATGAAGATGGCAAGAAGTACAACCACTACTGGAGAATAATCTGTGCATGTTCTGTCTTCCCTTTCAGTGTAGATACAATAAGGTATAACCAGGTAACAAAACTTTTCTTTAAAGCATACATATTCTGGAAATCTTAATTCAATCTGGGATGAAAACCAGTTCTGTTTTCCAATGTGATTAGTAAGTTAAACTCTTCCCAAAATTAATTCCCCCCAAAGCAACTGGCACAGAAGTACCAGCTTTACTGAGATATATGGCAAGTAACGATCATCATCTACCCCAGCAATAAACACTTCTTTTGACACCGTTCAATACCCCACTGTGTTTTTTTTCTTCTGATAAAAAAGCAGCCACTGCATACTGCTGTGATATGCAGATTTTAAGTCTGTGACGTGCCATGTTTTCACAAATACAACTTAGTTTCATAGGTGATTACTAAGCAAACCACTCCAGTGGGCTTTTTAAACCTAGCCATGCTTCCCAGATGTATCCAACAACTTTTGATACCTTAAGGTTATTTTAAAGGGTATATGTAAGCTTGGGCATGGGTGGACAGGCAGTTACAGACTGCCTCTGCCCAATACTGATATAGGTGCCAGACCGGGGTAAATTTCTGATTCCCCATCCACTGGTCCAACTTAAACTTTAATTAGGGAAGAACTCTGTTTCACATGAACAGGAAGCCTGTTCCAGAGAAGGGTTATTCTGTGATACACATACTTATCCCTCCAAAATGTCCTATTTCTGTTGCACTGGAGGTTTAAGTCCCCAGTTCAGGTAACAGTGATGGTAACTGTTTTGTAGAAGTGCAACAAGTCTAGTGTGATTACAGGATGCTTTGTAGGCCAGCCATAGATTGCCTCTTAGCAGTTTGTAGGAGACGCTGAAGTAACAGGGCTTTGAGGTGGTCTACATAGGACATGTTGTTTACAACTTGGATTCTTTTTGTGAGGAACCTCTGTGGAAGCTCTAATTGTTGCATATGCCTGGTCAAATGTATACCAAAAGGGAGCAACATTCTCCCCTGTTTGTGAGGATTAGGTAAAGGATGTCAGCACCCCTAGTGGGCATACTTAGCTGGTTTAGGGTATTTGTGTTTACAAAGTCCAGGAATCTCTGGGTCTACATGTTTAGGGGTTGTGTAGTGAAAGGTGTCCATGAATATTGTGTTGGATTGAATGGGGAGTGTCTGCAGCATGTTTAAGTATGTGTTATGGGGTTCCTGGTCATACACAAGGGTCTATAGTTTGAAAATATATGGTATGGGACTTTACCAATGGTAATTTGGATGTGGAGAAGCTCAAATGCATCATACTGTTTAACCAATCTGGAAGCTTGTTTGTTTTTGATGTGAACTGAGATATCTCCACTTTTTCTATCTTCCTATGCAGTAGCTAATCTAAATGTGCAGAAAGACAGTGCTGTACTACCAGGGTGCGCTCAGCAGCTTTAAACCATGTCTCAGTAACTGCACAGGCATCTATGTTCTTCAAGGTAAGGAGAGCTTACAGGGAGTAGAGTTTCTTTATTTAGACTCATGGCATTGAGCAGTGAAAACTTTAGACTTTCTTGGGTTGCTTTAGTTATTGCTTTAGTTATGTCTGAAGGTTTATTAGGTTGGCAGTGCCTAAAAAAGGCACTATGGGGTAGACAAGGTTTATGCCAATATTTGCAAGCCTAGAGGGGACAGGTGCACATCATTCCTAGTAAAGCAGCATGGTCCGTCAACCATATCCTCTCAGGCTGACAATGTACTCTCTTCAAATAAAAAGAAGTTATGTCTTACCATAACGTTCCATTTGTGTTGTTCATCTTCTTTCATTCATCACTGATGGGGTTTGGTTCCGAGCCCTCGGAACTGAGTCGGCCCTTTTACCAAGCTCGCGCAAGCCAAAAAAACTCTTGAGCAAAGTCTCTACCCAGAATGCCTTTCTTCCTATTACTGCAGATCGAGTTTGCTAGAGAAAAGGAAGTAAAGCAGAGGCCACTTCTGTGCAACTATGCTAGGGCACCACTTAGACCCAAAGCATCCCCCAGGAGCCTTTGGAGGGGGAAGGAGGGTGGGAAGTGATGAATGAAAGAAGATAAACAACACAGATGGAATGTTATGGTAAGACATAACTTCTTTATCTGACGTTGTTAATCTTCTTTCCATTCATCACTGATGGAAGAGAATCCCAAGCTACCTTGAGGTCCATGGGTGGCCCTTATGGAAGAACACTCCTGAGTACCATTGAGCCAAAGGCAGCTCTCCCTCTAGAGACCAGGTCCAATTTATAATTACTGATAAAGGTATGAGGCTTAGCCTAAGTAGCTGCTGCACAGATGTCATGGAAGCCCTGGAATGGAAAACTACAGATGGTGCCATAGCTCTAGTGGAGTGAGCTTTAACTTTTGGCATATGTTCATTACTGAGGGAATAGATGAAACGTATGCAGTCCCTTAGCCATTTTGATAAAGTAACCTGGGAAACAGCCTCTCCCATTCTGGGACCAGAACAGGAGATGAAAAGCTGTTCAGATTTACGGATAGGTTTGGTCCTATCTAGATAAAATCTCAATTGTCTATGTACATCTAAAGAGTGAAGGCAGTACTCTCCTCTATTGGCAAAATTCGGAAAGAACACTAGTAGATCAATGGTCTTGTTTATAGAGAATTCAGAAACAACTTTGGGTAGAAAGGATGGATTCGTCTGAAGTGATGCTCTGTCTTTATGAAAGACCAGATAGAGCCTCTTGATACACAATGCCTACGGTTCCGAGACTCTTCTGGCAGATGTGATGGCTACCACGAACAAGAATTTCCAAGACAAAAACTTTAGGTCACACTTCGCAGCAGGTTCAAAAGGTTTCTGAGTCAAAGACTGAAGGACTAGAGTGAGATTCCATGGTTCCACGGGCTGTCTGACAGGAGGCCTGATATTAGAAGTCCTCTTTAGGAAAGCCTTGCAAATGCGTAGAGATAAGAGGGGTGCCATCTATACCATTATGGAAATTGGAAATTACTGCTAGGTGTACTCGTACGATAGAGGTCGAGGCTCCATTATCAATAAACCTAGCCAAGTATTGAAGCACTGCAGTAACTGGAGCCAAATACAGGTCTAGCATGTTATCCTTGGACCAGATGGAGAATCTTTTCCATTTATCCTGGTATAGACTTCTGATGGATGGTTTATGAGAGGCCAGAATGATGTCTCAAACAGACGAGGAGAGATTAGCTTGCCTGGCTACTAGTGGATGTGGAGAAACTAAGCTATCAGCTTGAGACTGGACAGATTTGGGTGACTCAACCCTTGGGAGTGAGTAATCAGATCTGGTAAGGGTCCAGAATCCACGGCGGGTATACTATGTGAGGCCGAAGGAAGGGGAACCAAACTTGTCAAGGCCAGAATGGGGCTATGAGGATCACCTTGCATCTCAACTGAAGAGCTTTCTTTAGAAATTGTGGGATCAGAGGGATGGCAGGATAAGCGTAAAGAAGTCCCGTGGGCCAACTGTGGATCAGAGCATCTCTCGGTGACTCCCCTTCCAGGGGAAGTAGGGCAAAATAGCTGCTGCACTTGGCATTTGATGGGGAGGTGAAAAGATCGCAGCAGGGCTGGCCCCAGTGGCTGAAAACTGCTGACACCACCTCAGGGTTGAAAGGCCACTCGTGAGGCATAAGGATGCATCTGCTCAGCTTGTCTGCAATCACGTTGGAGCTTCCTGGGATATGCATTGCTATTAGAAAGCGGTTGGAAGCTATCACCCACTGCCAAATTCTCATGGCTTATCGACATAGGGGATAAGACTTGGTTCTTCCTTGTTTGTAGATATACCAGACCACTGACATATTGTCTGACTGAATTGCAATCATCCCGTAAGGGAGAGGCGAATGGAAGGCCTGCAATGCTAACAGCACAGCTCTCCGTTCTAGAACACTGATATGCAGGTGGACCATGTGCCTTGGACTGTCTTTCCCTGGAAATGGCCCCCCACCCAATCAAGGAAGCATCCGTGGTCACAATGGCTATGGTCTGAGGAGATTGAAATGTACGACTCCAAAGTTCAACGTCTGGCCTCATCCACCAAAGCAGGCCTTGTTTGCAGGAGTTGGTTATTTGAATATGGTAACTGAGGGGGTGATAGTTTGGGAACCACTGACACAGAAGGAGGCGCTGCAGAATCCGCATGTGTAGCTTTGCTAGAGGCACTATTGAGATTGACGCTGCCATAGGGTCTGAAGAACTTCCATTGCAGAAACTGTTGTTTGTGAGAGTATCACCTGGAGTTGAAGCCTCACTCGATGAAGTCTGTGAACTGGGAGTGATACCAGACAGTACTGAGTACTCAACACTGCTCCAAGGAACTCTATTTGTTGTGTAGGGACAAGGTTTGATTTCTCCCAATGTATCGTTATTCCCAACAATTTTGCCAGAGAGAGAGTATAATGTAGTGCTGTTATCAGGAGACGCTCTGTGGGGGCGGTAAGGAGCCAGTCGTCCAGATATGGAAACACCCGGAATCCTTTTAGTCTCAAGTGAGCTATTACCACTGCCATGCATTTCGTGAACACTCTGGGGGCTGTACAGAGACCGAATGTCAGGGCATGGAATTGATAATAACTGGCTCCTAGCCAGAGGCAAAGCAGACTCCTGGAGCATTAGCCATCTTGATATGGTAATATGGATCCCAGAGATCTATAGAGCACATCCAATCGCCTTCTCTTAAAAAGGGGAGAATGGATTGAACCGTCACCATCCGGAATTTGGTTTGGGTGACAGACTTTTTAAGCTGCTGAGATCCAAAATGGGTCTCCAGTCTCCTGTCTTTTTTGGCATCAAAAAGAATCTCAAGTAAAATCCGTATCCATGCTGGTCTGGTTGGACGACTTTTTTTGAGACAGATTTATAATCTCTGAAGCTGCTTCTTCCCTTTGACTGGATGGAACATCGGAAAGTTTTCTTGGAAATTTTGGCTGACAAGAAAGGGGAATGGTGTGAACCTCTGGTGATAATGTTCTGCACCCAGCAATCGGTGGTGATAGATTGCTAGGCAGCTTGGTGCAGAGAGAAACGACCCCCAACTGCTTCCAGAGGTAAGCAATCAGGCCACGCCTCAGGAGCACTGATAAGGCTGTCTAGAGAAAGAGCCCCTGAAGCCTTGGTTATGAGGACCCCCCTCTGCCTCTATTGGGGTATCTTCCGGAATTGTTACCCCCTCTGCCGCTGGGAGTATCATCACCACATGCGACATGGAAAGGACCCTGAAATTTCTTATGCTACATTTTCCCACTCCTCTGATTCCTGGAGAAGGTACGCTGAGGGTTGGAAAATCATAGGCCTACAGCAGACAGGGTTTTTCCATCTTGCTCGCACTTGGCTAGAGTGTCCTTCACTTTGGAGCCAAAGGGGACATAGCTTCAATGGGAGCATTCAAAAAGGAAGAATTGAAGGGATCCTCTAGGTCACAAAATGCACATCCAGGCATGACACCTTATAACAATGCCAGACCCCGCTGTTCTAGCCGCCCCTTCAGTCGCGTCTAACAGCAACCTCAAGGATGAGTTGGATATTGATTCCAGGGTTGCGAGCTATGAGGCCACTTTGTCCCTGACCTCGTCAGACAACTGCCCTGCGAGTGTCCCAGAGAGTTCGGAGATCAAGTCCCACTGGAGCCTTGTAAAATGTGTCAGATAATTCAGGGACCATATAGCAAAGATCCCAGAAGCAAAACCACGCTTCCCAAGTCTGTCCACCGGCCGGGACTCCCTGTTGGCCGGGTGGACAGCAGGACTTTTCTCAGCCCAGTCCTTTTTCGTGGCCACTGCCACCACCATAGCATCAACTGGTAACCCTCTGGACCAGTGCAGGTTGTCCTCAGGAGGGGAAAGAATTTTGTCTGGTCTCCTAGGGATTGCCTCAATGGAATCAGGGTTCTTCCAAACGCACTGCATGATGAGCTCGTCGGCAGGTGGGGTCAACCAAGCGGTAGAAGGCTGGGCACGAAAATCCTGCAGGAACATGGACTCCTCAGACAAAGGGTTGGAGGGCTTCCAGTCACCTCTCTGCTTTAATATGTTGAGGATGTCTCCAAAGGAAACATCATCAGGAGGTGACCGTGGGAACCCCTTCACCATCATCATAATCCGTGTCTTCCAGTAAGGACTCCTCGGGAGAGTCCACGTGCTTCCTCTTGCACGTCTTCTTTCGAGGGGGCTTCTCAGTGAGGGTCTCTGAGGAGGACTTGGAAGAGTGGGCACACTGAACAGGGGGGGTCCTGCGGCTTCTCTGCCAGGTGTCCTGGGGGAGTGATCTGTGACAGCTGTAGCTCAGGGGGGTGAGAAATGGGGTTCTGATATCAAAGGAGTGCTGCCAGAAGCAAGAGCCCTCTCCATCATGCAGAAGGCAGGCCTGCCTGGAACTGAGAAAGACAACCTCGGGACCAGAGTCACACCCCACTCCAATGAATCCACTCCTACGGATGGAGCCTGAAGCAGGATCGGCACAGACACGACCATCGGCGCCGAGGATGGAACCGAGGAGAGAGGCAGCTCTGTACCCCAGGCTGGCACACCCATCCCCCAATCCCTAGATTGAGGAAGGACCGATTCAGCGGTAACCGAAGACCAAAGGGACAAACTCGGAGCCGGAGTGAGGTGCACTGTAGGTGCTGAGGTGATGGGTTCCAAGAAGGATGTTGGAGCAGAAAGCTTTGGAACCGAGATGGTCGAAGGAGGACTATAAGATGGAGTCCGTGGATTAGGCAACCCAAATCCTGCAGGTGGATGGGTCTTAGAAAGAGGGGGAATCCCCCTGGTTAAGCACAGCTGATCTACAAGATGCACCACTTCGTGTTCCGAAAGGCTCCTGGTGGATTTGGTGGATTCTCCAGATGGACATCAGGACGTGCAAGGAATGGGCTGTACGTTTGGCCTAGAAACGGATCTACGGAGGTGTACCGAAGTCTCTAGTTTTGAGACCGGAAGTAAAGGGGTCAAATCCACTGAGGTCAGTACAATGCTCGGTGCCAAAGTGGCCCTCTGAGTCGAAATGGTCGATTCCAAAATGGAAACTAATGGCGTAGTTGAAGGTGTGCCCTAAGCCGAAGTGGCTACAGGTGCCGAAGTCGAAATAGGCGTAATAAGGTCTATGATCAGTGCCGGAGGCAGGACTGATGCCAAAACAGGCACCGGTATCGATGGTTTTGAGATGGTCTGAGCCGAAGAAGATGAAGGCAAGGAGGCTGATTTATGCTCCAAAGATAACTTTGGGACCTTTATAGGTTCATAGGTTGGTACTAAGCTAACTGCCCTTGCAAGCCATTTTAAGCCTAGCCAATTATCCCTTGTAAGACTCAAACCCTGTGCCTTGTGTTTGTAAGGCAAACTCGTGGGGTGGTACTCCTCAATGTGCAATTCTAGTTAACTAGTTATTCTTTGTGCAAATAAGTACTGAGGAAATTTCAGAGGTAGTTTGCTATTGCCTGCATCAATGCAGGACACTACTAACCACTGCTGTATAATGCCAAGCCTTGTACAAGCATAGTCCCTTTACACAGGCTAAGAAAAACCATTAAACAAGCAAAAAGGCCCTATGCCACTACAGTGTACTCCTAACCCTTTTTACATATGGACAAACATACCTCCCTTGCCAAGATGCTCATTATAATAGTCATACCAGCACAAAAATACATGTGTATTTCTGTAATATGCCATTCTGCATATTTAAGCCTAAACATTAACCACTGCATGGACTGATATCTAAAAATCTGCCAGCAAGTAAGAGTAGCTGTCCAGATTCTCATATGTTCAAGCTGATGCTCTACTATCCACTTTTTCCCTGCACCCTTTCACAGTATGTCAAAGTACAGATGAATAAGACTGCACAGTGCTGAATGTCGTAAAGGTAGCCAGCTTTTTAAACAATATGCTTTTTGATAGGGGCAGACACAGAAGTCCCTCTGCACGAGGATAGATGACACCACCAAATATAGTGTCTGTGGCAGTAGAAGCAAATCTATAACATTCTTATATATAAAACTGTTACAAAACACTGGCATTGACATCCATACGACAGTGAAAGACCAGTGTATGCCTTAAAATAATAAAGCAACACCAAATAACTGTGACAGTTACACAAGCGAGTTAAAGTATGTCAGGTGCAATCCTGTCTTAAACATTAATGAACTCATGAAGATGCTTGGAAGCAAGATGTTTAATTCTATGCACTAGTCCCAACTCCATTAACCACAATAATAAAGAATATGGACAGCTAGTATAATTGTTCTAGACTTTATTTTTGTTCTGTGCAACTTAAATGTTTGTTATCAAACTGTTTTTCAATGTTGTTTAAGGCACTGAGAGAGCAGGGGGAAAGTTTTATTCAATAAATGCTTTCTTAAACTACATGCATAGCTCATCTTTTTGGATTTATTTTCAGCAGAATGCTTCAGACATGCTGCAGGGAAAGTTTGATGTTCCTGTGGTATTTGCCTTTTTTTCTGTAGCTGTGTGGTCATGCAGTTAGTAAATTTAAGTAAGGGTGTGGGGGCATCCCCCTGCTTAAATGCTCATTTCATTTTATTCTGACAGCAATGTTTTTTTTTTTTACATCAATAATAATTTCCTAATGTTTGGGTATGGGGCTGTGATGTTTCTTCATAAAATAAATTATGATACTGCATTTAATTACACTTAGTTGACCAGGCTAGCCCAACTATGCCAAAGGTCTCTTTTCATGAAGACCTGAGGTGACAATTATACTTACTAAGGGAAAGTTGGCCAGGGCCTACTTTTTTTCAATAAGTGCCATGGGATCTTTTACATCTACCACAGCTACCACCAACTCAGGGGGTGGGGCCACAGTTTAACATCTAAAACATTATAGGCATTATTACTTTGTTTAAAGAGGTGGTGGGCTGGTTCACATATCACTTGCAGCCACAACTCAGGCTAAATTGGAAATGATAAACTTTCCAAACACTGGATTACAGGTATTAGTTACTATACAATGCTAGACTGCACATTTGAAGAACAATTCTAGGAAATATATTAATATGAACTAAAGCGAAACATTAATAAGTACATGTTAGAAAGTAGTGAGACAGCAATATGTGCAAATATACAAAACATATTTATTGACTGTGATAGAGCACTGATCCCACTGGATCACTTAAGTGTACACACCAAACAAAATATATAAGCATTAAACCAGAGCAGATTGTATAAGGGGTTTATAATTAGTAAAAGTCTTCAACAAACAGTGCAATGTTACAGTCATGTTTCAAGGTACTTACAGCTTGTAGTAGCACAGCTGCTTTTAAAGGTATAACCTACATGGATGATTTTAATGTCTGAAGGACTCATGAGATCAGAGATAGAGATACAGATACAAAAAGGTAAAATGATGCAAGTAAAAATAGGTGTAGAACCAAGCATGAGTCGAGTTGTTAAGAAAAAGTTTATACTTCTACTGTTACACAGCAGAGGCAGCTATTCTATCCATGATATCTCACATGTAGTTAGTCAGCTTGAGCTATTTGTTCACTGGAGTTGGTTTATTAGACAGAAGTAAAGTAGATGCAGCTAGCCAGTGCTACTGTAAAGGATAATTTGGGAGGAATACATTGCTTTTTAGTAAAAAAAAGAAGTTATGTTCTTACCATAATGTTCCATCGGTGTTGTTGATCTTCATTGATTCATGATGAATGGGTTTTGGTTAAGTCTTCGGAACCAACTCGGCTGATATACAAGCTTGCGCCAGCCAAATACTCTCGAGCTAAGAATACCCATAGTGCCCCTCTCCTTATCTCCTCAGATCAAGTTTGCCCATAAGAAGAAGAAAGCAGAGGCTTTGCCTGAGCAAATGCCCAATTAAGTAACCAGGACCAAGTCTGAACCCCCAAGAGTCTTTTGGAGGGGGGAAGGAGGGTGGGATGTCATAAATGAATGAAGATCAACAACACAGATGGAACGTTATAACTTCTTTATCTGATGCTGTCAATCTTCATTCATTCATGATGAATGAGACAGAGTCCTTAGCTACTTTATGTCCCAGGAGGCCCTATGGAAGGATATTTTGAGCACCATTGAGCCTAAGGATGCTCTCCCCCTGGAGACCAAGCCCAATTTGTAATTAGTGATAAAGGTATGAGGGATAGCTCAGGTGGCTGCTACGCAAATATCATCGATAGAATCTCTGGAGTGGAAAGCTACTAAAATAGCCACTGATCTAGTTGAATGAGCTTTGATTTTACTGGTTAAATACATTTTGTTCTGTTGATGAACAAAGGAAATGCAGTCTTCTCAGTCATTTTGCCAACGTGACTTTGGAAACAGATTTTCCCAACTTGGGTCCTGAAAAGGACAGGAATAATTGACCAGATTTTTGGAAGGATTTGGTTCTGTCTAAATAGAAACATAATTGCCTATGTACATCCAATAAATGCAAACAATTTTCTCCTTTACTAGAGAAATTTAGAAAGAAAACTGGTAGGTCAATGAATTGATTAATATGCAAGTTGGAGACAACCTTGGGTAGAAAAGAGGGGTTAGTCCAAAGTGATACGCTTTCTTTGTGGAAAATTATATAAGGACATTTCACACACAAGGCCTGTAATTCAGAAATCCTTCTTGCTGAGGTAATGGCTACCAGGAATAAGGTTTTCCAAGACAGGAATTTCATATCACAAGTGGCAGAAGGCTCGAACAGATGACAAGTCAGGGTTTGCAAGACTAGAGTCAAATTCCAAGGTTCAATGGGATCTTTGAAGGGTGGTTTAATATGTATGACTCCTTTCAAAAAGGTCTTACAGAGACGGCGGGATATCAAGGAGGAGTCTTGAAAACCATTATGGAAATTTGAAATAGCTGCTAAATGCACCTGAATGGTAGAAGCTGATGCTCCTTAATGGAGTAAAATTGATAAATGCTCCAACACTTAATTAATCAGAGCGGAGAAAGGGTCCAGTTCTTTTCATCGGGACCAAAGGACAAACCTATTCCATTTACTGTAATAAATTTTTCTGATGGAGGATTTATGAGAAGCCAGAAGTATTTTACAGACAGGGGAAGATAAATTATTATGCCTGGCGATTACTGGAAGTGGAAGTATCAAGCTGTCAGCTTGAGGCTCAGTAGGTCTGGGTGGATCAACCCTTGAGAGTGCGAAAGTAGTCCCGGAGTTGGATCCAGAGTCCATGGTCTGTGAACCAGGTGAGGCCAAAGGAAAGGGAACCAGACTTGTCAGGGCCAATACGGTGCAATGAAGATCACTTTGCTTCTTAACAGAAGTGCTTTCTTTAGGAACTGAAGAATCAGAGAAAAGGGAGGGAAGGCATAAAGCAGTCCCAGGGGCCA
Source organism: Protopterus annectens (assembly GCF_019279795.1). Classification (NCBI taxonomy): domain Eukaryota; kingdom Metazoa; phylum Chordata; order Ceratodontiformes; family Protopteridae; genus Protopterus; species Protopterus annectens. The sequence goes on along the minus strand of NC_056737.1, from coordinate 1,819,829,413 downwards.
ATCATGTACTAGAGCATCCCTCAGGGACTCCCCTTGAGGGGGAATTAGGGGAAAGTAGCTGCTGCATTTGTGGTTAAAGGGAGAGGCGAACAGATCGCCGTAAAGATGAGCCCAGTGGTGGAAAATCTCCGTCACTACTACTGATTTGAGGGACCACTCGTGAGGTAGGAGAATGCATCTGCTCAGTTTGTCCCCAATCATGTTGGAATTCCCAGGAATGTGCATTGCTATCAGAAAACAGTTGGAAGCTATCGCCCATTGGCAAACTCTCATGGCTTCCCCACACAAGGGGTAGGATCTGGTTCCCCCATTTGTTGATGTACCAGACTGATGTGTTGACCAAATGGATAGTGACTGACCTGAGCAGAAGGGCAGACTGAAATGTTTGCAACACCAGAAGCACTGCCCTCAGTTCTAGGACACTGATCTGCAAATAGGCCTCTAAGGGGAACCAAGTACCTTGCACTGTCTGTCCCTGAAAATGCCCCACCCATCCTATCAGGGACACATCCGTGGTCGCTACGGCCTTGGGGTGAGGGAATGAGAAGGGACAACTCCATAGTTCCATTTCTGACTTCATCCACCAATTCAAATCCTGTTTGCAGAGGTTTGTTATGCGAACTGGAAAGAACATGGGGTGTGTCAATGCGGACCACTGCAATGCTAGGTGCCACTGTAGTAGTGTCATGTGAAGTCTTGCTAGAGGGACAATAGTAATCATCGCTGATATAGAATCCAGTAGTTGCAAGACCGAACGAGCTGGTACTTTGTCTTGAGACAGAATCACTTGGAGTTGGGATATGAGTCTTTGAAGACTGTAAAGAGGGAGGGAGACCAGACAAGAACTTGTGTCAAGTGTTGCTCCAATGAATTCTAGACACTGATTGGGCTCTAGTTTTGATTTCTCTTCATTTATTGAGATCTCTAGGAGTCATGCTAGCTGTAAAGTGTAGTGTAAGGCCTGAAGCAGTAGATGCTTGGCTGGGGTGGTAAGGAGGCAATTGTTCAGATATGGAAACACCCGGAATCCTTGCAGTCTCAAGTGAGTTGTTACCACTGCCATGCATTTGGTGAACACACTGGGGCTGTGGAGAGACCAAAGAGCAGCAATCAAAATTGGTAGTGATTGGCTCCCAGCCAGTAGCGGAGATATCTTCTGGAGCATCTGTCCATTATTATGTAGTAATACGTATCCTGAACATCCATCGAGCACATCCAGTCATCTTTTTCCAAAAAACAGAAGGATAGACTGGACCGTGACCAACCAGAATTTGGTCTGTTTGATGCTGAGGTCTAAAATTGGCCTCCAGTCCCCTGTATTTTTGGTATTAAAAAGAATCTTGAGTAGAATCTGGATTCTATCTGGTCTTGTGGGACTGTCTGGATGACTCTTTTTTGTAGCAGCTTTCAGATTTCTTGTGCTGCTGTGTCCCTCCGACTACGTGGAATATCAGGAATTCACTTTTGTGGCCTCGGGTAAAGATCGAAGGGGATGTGATAACCTCTGGTCATTATCTTCTGCACCCAAAAATCCATTGTTATGGAATGCCCGGCTAAATGGTGCAGACATAATCCCCCCCCCCCCCCGACTGCTTCCAGAGGTAAGCAATTGGGCGGCTCTTCAGGAGCGCTGGTAGGGCTGTCCAGAGAAGGAATCCTTGGAACTCTGGTTAAATGGGTCCCCTCTGCCTCAGGGAATGTGTCTTCCTGACAAATTCCCCCCTTTGTCCCGGGTGGAAAAATCATCACGTGTCACAGAAAGACCCTTGAGGCTTCTTTAGCAACATCTTTCCGCTCCTCTGATTCCTAGAGTAGGATCATTGAGGAGAAGAAAAATGTATGCCCACAGCAGAAAGGGTATTGCAATCCTTCTCACACCTGGCTAGAGTGTCCTTAACTTTTGGACCAAAAAGAAAGGAAGTGTAGATGGGAGCATTGATGAAGGAAGACAAAGGGGTCTGCACAAGCGCATCCAGGCGTGATGTCTCATAACGCCTGCACCCACTGCTCTGGCCACTCCTTCAGTTGTGTGTGCATTCAACCACATGGACAAGTTAGAAATGGACTCCAGGGAAGCAAGCTGCAAGGCAACTTTGTCACTTACCTCATCAGACACTGCTCCTGCTAACGATCCTGAGAGTTCCGTGATCAGGTCTCTCTGGAGGCAGGTGAAATGTGCCAAATAGTTAAATGACGATATGGCAAAGGATGTTGAGGTATAAACCTGCTTCACTAGTCTGTCCATCATCCAAGATTCCCTGCTTGGAAAATGGACAGCAGGACTCTCCTCTGTGAGTTCTTTCCTTGTTGCTGCCGCCGCCGCCACCATAGCATCCACTGCCAAGCCTTTGGACCAATGGGGTTGATCCTCTGGGGGTGATAGTATTTTGTCTGGTCTCAGGGAGATGGGCTCAACAGTGTCGCGGGCCTTCCAGGCGCGTTGCACAATGAGCTTAACTAACTCATCCGAAGGTGGGGTCACCCAGCAAGTAGAGGGTCGAGAACAGAACGCCTGCAAAAATACAGATTCCTCAGAGGAAGAGCTGGTGGCCTTCCAATCACACCCTCTGTTTCAGGACATAAATTGGTCTCCAAAGGAGACATCTTCAGGGGGTGACTGTAGGGACCCTTCCCCCTCATTGTAACCTGTATCTTCTTTGAGGGATTCCTCAGGGGAATCAATGTGCTTTCTCTTGCACAGTCTCTTACAGGGTGGCTCCTCAGGGGGAACATTTGAAGAGGACTCCATAGAGAGGGTGCCCTGTAGTAGGGTATCTTGCTAGTCCCGTGCTCGAGTTCCCGGTGTAGTGGACTGTGTCAGCTGCATACCAGAGGACATGGATATGTGACATTCCGGTGAAGAGGCCAGCTGTGAGCCCATTGAGGCAAGTGCCCTCTCCATAACTTGGAAGGTAGGCCTGCCTGAAGAGGAACGGGAGCCCAGAACAGAGAAGGACAACCTCGGAACCGATGAGCCTACCTCCAGAAGAGAAGCCGCAACAGGACTCAGAGCCATCAGAGCAACTAGAACCATTGACAGTGCCACAGAAAAAAATGGTACTGTACTAGGGGTCACAGTGCCAACAGACCAGTCATGGTCTCAAGGGTGGATCAGCTCCAACTGAGCAGAGGTCTCAAAAGGGTATAATCTGGAGCCACGGTAAGATCTACCAGTGGAACCGAGGAAGCTGGCACCAGGATAGACTTGGTTTTGAGGGCTCCAATACCTGCGGAGAGGTTGAAGGAGGAACATAGGTGGGAGTCTGTGGAGACAACCCCCTCAGCTCCGGGTGGGAGGGAGGTCCTAGATGGAGTCAGGATGCCTCTGGCTGCTAGGAGCTGATCCACAAGTCTCACTAAGTCAAACTCCAAAAAGCTCCTGGTGGAACAGGCTGACATCACCGATGGAGATTCAGTCAAGGAATGGACTCTTTTGTCCAGCAAAGGAGTTGATTGATGGGGAATATCTGGTCTTGGCCGGTGTCTCAACCTTTGGCACTGTGGTCGTAACACCAATTGATGAGGGGAGGGGAATGACCAATTTTAAGGGGGAGACTATTGTTGGTGCTGAGAGGGTATGCGGCACTGTGGGGGGTGTCAATACAGTGGAAGTAGATGCTATCAGTTCCGTACAGAAGGATAGGGCCCTTGGGTGGAGTTTTGGACTCCGGTGCCATAGTAGAAGCCATTTTTACAAGTTTCTGTTTCGGTTCCGTATGAACCTGGGCCTTAGCAGTTTTAGATTCCTGCGTTTGACAAGACAAAGGCAAAGAGTGGCTCATCCTCTTTGATTCTTTAGGAGGGGTTGAGACCTCTACCTCAGATAAAGCCTCCGAGAAAGAGGTTTTCAAGAGACCCTTTAAAATTCGTTTTTTTTTTTACGTTCAGCCAAGGTGCGGGCACTAAATCCCTTACAAAGCTTGCAGGTGGTTGAATCTTCAAGTGTGGAACTCCGAGACAATAAACACAGGACATATGTCTGTCAGAATTTGGCATTTTCCTGACACATTTATCACACTGCTTAAACTGTGTAGTGCTCTTTTTATCAGACATTATAGGAAAGTCATTCTCAACAGACAGCAAAATATCAACAAATTATTAGCAAAAAGCACAAAAAACAGACAGCAGTTTCTATCAGAAATAAAATGAGGATGCACACTCAACAGAGAGCAAAGTACACACGTTAAAGGGGGCAATTTTTTTTTTTATATTACCAACAATGGTAAAGAAAGATGAGGAAGGGAGGAGAATACCAACGATGGTATTAAAAAAATATCAAAGGGTAGAAGGGAGAGGCCTATACCAATGATGGTACGAAGAGATACCAAAAGGTAAATGTAAAAAAGGGGAAAGAAATTCACTCACACAGTAAATAAACTAATCACTAACTATAGATAACTAAGTTTAAGGACTAAAGATAATTTAGACTGAAAAAGTTAAAGGATTTTTAAATAAAACAAAGCACTTAGCTTGAGAGCTGGCCTGACATGTCTTGAACTCTACACAGCAAACGAGATTTGAGGAGAGAAGGAGAGGGACACTATGGGTATTCTTAGCTTAAGGGGTTTTGGCTGGCATGAGCTTGTATATTGGCAGAGTCTGTTCCGAGGGTGGAACCGAAACCCATTCATCATGAATGAATGAAGATCAACAACATCAGATCAGCTGTTAGGAGATTTGGAAATTAAGTAATGGAACTATTTATGAACCATTTACAGTGCACTGGCTTGAATAGGTAGTGTTTCAATTCATTTCAGCTGTACCTGATGGTTAGAATGGACTTTATACTGTCAGGTATGGATTTATAGATTCTGGATGTGAGCATGGAGAATTGGAGCATTTTAGATTAGTAAATAGTGTATGTAGGAGTGGAGTGGACTTGGACAAGGATTTAAGATGGTAAGGACCTCTCTGAAATTCTTTGGGTGAACAAAGAGGAAGCTTTCCTTTATAACACAAGCAAAAGTGTAGTTCTTTGAGTCATGGGTAGCCATTTGATTTTTCTTACAATGAGACAATGATGTTTCCTACTTGATGACAGGATTATGAATCTGCAGATTTTAGATCCAGACTTTAGGATTGCTTTTATTTATTATTTTTAGGAGGCAAATAAAGTGAGAGGGAGACCATATGTCAAGTTAGAGTAGTGGGACTCATTTATACATAGTTGCCCTGTCTGTGGGGCAAAGAAAGTGGGAGAATTTTCTTACCCAGAAGAGAATTTTGTTAATGTTACCATTTGTAACCTTAACATGGTGTCACAAGTTAAATGCAGGATCTAACCAAATGCCAAGATATATGTAATGTCTAACTATTTCTAGAGTGATATTTTGGATATGGGATATGAACCAGTTAGTGGAATCTCTGGATAGCTTTTGTGCAGTTCCGAAAAAACATAGCTTTGGTCTTTTTCATGTTGGAGGTAGGCTGCTTGGGACTAGGCAAGTACTGAGAATGGTGAGGTTTTGTTCCATTTGGTCTTTTATGCTAAACAGAGATAGGGCAAATCTGTAAATGGCCATGTCATTGGTATAACACATTAGTGGAAGACGATAGATGTCAGCAGGGAGGATGTTAACAAAAAGGGAGAATGCAGCTGGTGTGGAAGTGGAGACCATTTCGTTATTATATTAAAATGTACAAGTTTTTGCATTCTGCTTAAGGTTAGGTTGCTACTAAGTGTTGAAACGTACCTACTTTTAATGACATTCATACAATTAGAACAAAGTTAGACATGCTTTTTTGTATGCATAAGTTATATTCACCTTTAACAATAATCATATCTTGAAAATTCTAGTTTAGTGTTGGCTGGACAGGATCGTGTGAGTGGAGAGCAAAATTAGTGTCTGACCGTGGAGCCTAAGATGATACCAAACTGTCACATTTGCTTAAAATGAGGTGAACAGTTTTCAGCTTACTGGAGAGCAAGGGGAAAAATTCCTTTATTTTAATGAGCACCCAGTTACACATCCCAGGAACCACCACACTAACGGGCTCCCCCACCAGCTGCTTTGTAGGTATGAGGTAGTGTAAATAGAGCAGAACTTTCCACGTAATACAAGGGAGCTAATGATACTGGAGAGGTGTGTACAGTTACTGTTCAAAAGTCTCTAAGTAGTAGGAAATTATAAACTTTCCAAACACTGGTTTACAGGTGTTAGTTACTATACAATGCTAGACTGTACATTTGAAGAACAATTATAGGAAATATATTAACATGAACAAAAGTGATCTGGCCATAATACAGTCTCTGCTGGAGTCCTGGCCTCCACTCAAAGGAAGCAACGGCATAACAATGGTGTTTCCTGTTACTTTCACCAATGGTAAAATGAGACACCCTATGGTATAAGGTAGTTTGTATGTATGCCTCTTGTTACTCCAGACCAGTTAGTGCACAGGGTCAACACAGCAGAAGTGATAAGGGGTAGGTTACTGCCAGTAGATTTTTTTTAGTATCATGATTAAAAAAGTATTTGAGTTTAAAAAATGTTCTTTACACTTTCTAATTAATTTTTTGAGTTTTAATGTATGCTTGGTCTAACTGAAAGCTTAAGAAATTATAGAATGACCTGGGTAGGGAGACCAGCCAGAAGGTCAATTGTAACAAACAATCAGGACAGCTTTTGTTTTGGTTGCATTCTTTGAATGCGTTTGCTACACAGATCTCTATAGACAGCTACCTCTGTTGAAGCATATTTTCCACAGTGTTCTCAGACTAATGCAAGTGATAAAGGACAATATCAGCAGCATACTGTATGACACAGCTGTCTTCACATCACTCCTGGAGAGAGAGTTTGATGTATAAAGAGAAGAATGCTGGTCCTAATATAGACCCCCTACTGCAGCGCTTACTCCTTCACTACTGGATCAGATAGTATTTATTTACATTTCTCTCTTTTTGTTCTATCAGAGAAAAGTTCTTCATCCAGTTAACAGCCAGAAAGTCCAGGTTTAGGACACTCAGGCAAATGAGCAAGTAAATCAAGGCTGGCACTATTAATCACTTTATACAGTTCAGGGGAGGAGCACCAGTGGACACACTATTATCCTTATTCTAGAGAACAAGATCTGTCATCATACAGAAACAATATTTACACCATACGTTTATTGGAATCTGCTGGTAATCAGTGAGGGCACAACCAACGTTTAAGCAGTTTCGAAGTTGCCTATTTAATTTTTTTCTATGATGACTGGCAGTAGGGAAACCATTAAGGGACCATTTGTCCCACACTGTCATACTCAGAGCACTGACTTTCATTTCATCATTGATGGTCTATACTATTACCAAGGCAGATGACCTCTGAGTAGGAATATCTTCTCTTGCCACAGAGGTTCAGCAATCTTGGAATCAGCATAAGTTAAGTTAAGAAGGTGAGGAGGGCATGGGAGTTTCCCCTTGTGAGAATCTTTCTTTTTCAGAGTTCCCTATAGAAAATTTGATTTTCTTGTTTAAATGTTCTGAAGTCAGATGAAGTGGCATTCAAGGAAGTTCCGTGTACCCAATTATTATTCAAGGCTTTCTTGGTTCCTCCCTTGTGTAAAAGGATGACATCAGTCTCTTTCTATTCTACTGTGTTTTTTGAATTTCAGTGAAGACCCATTAAGGATCAAGATAACAGAGGTTAACATTTTAGTGGACACTTTACAGAGATGCCTACTGACATCTCTGATTACTTTAAAGAGATGTTTGTAAATATTTGTATCACTGCTAGCCCCAGAAGAGGCAGACGGAAAGGATAAAAGGGTGTGTGGATAGATAGCAACCACGAGTGGGGCTAGTTGATTGCAGCAAATAAGCACCCGGGGAAAAAGAATCATTTGCTGAAGGAACTAGTCCCAGAGTAATGACATGGGAAGAGGAGTATGTCCCATTTGTCAGATGGACTTGTCCTTTTTGGCTTGATACTAACTATAAGCAATGATCCAATATTTCCTCTTATCCTTTAATGAGGATAGCTGGAGGTTCTGAAATTTGTTAGATTTGCTTTTGGGAACCAGGAATTCACAGGTGTATCTAAGCATCATGCAACTATATCAGATGATAGGAGTTTGGCCAGCTATACACACTGTATTGTACTTAGTCATCAGATATGAAAACATAAGCTACTCACTCCTCATCAGCAAAGTATCCACCAGAACGACTTAAAAAATACCACTGTAACATTCATACCAATATTCCTCATTTTACTAATACTGTAATGCAATTTAAACACAATAATGCAACACTTTCTCATCACTGTAAAGGCTTGCTTAGGTGCAAATGAAGATATGATACCAAGACAGTCTTATTAAGCAAAAAGGGCAAAAATGAGGATGCCAAAAGTTTTGAATACAAGCACTTAGAGCTTCTGCCCCTGCTCTTTGGTCTACAAAAGGAGTCACTGTGAGAAATTCTTTTAAAAAGGGTATGGCAGAGGGCATGTACCTGACAATGAATGTTCATTTGAAAGAGTAGAACCATTCCCCCTAAACATGATACAGAGAAACTACCTTAAAGAAGGAAAACTGATTTGTATTAGATTAAATCTCATTATGGAGAAACTCAGGGCAGACACTCAGGAGACAGTTTTATTTTCCGCTTTAATATTCATTCCTTCCTTTCTTATCTTTATAAGTAAATACAGCTGTGAATAGCGGGATAGATGTTCACCAACTTAAAGCTACTGTCAACAACCTATCTTAAAATAAATATAGAATGTTTACTTTTATCTTTCTAGTTCTTCCTGTAGTATTAACACACAAAGTACCAAACAAGATACAGGCTGAAGTCTGTTACTCTTTTTACCGAATTGTCTTCTCACTGAACACAGTCACTGCTTTTCTTTTTACTGGACAAGTCTTCTATGTTCTGTTTACTGCTGCTCCGATAAACTCTTGTGACCATGGGAAGGACTTTTCCTCTGCTTAGCTAAAAGCACTGGTGTTAGCTTTTAACTTGGTATTTGGCACAGGTTCATATTGAGAAAATGAAACAAAAGAAGTGGATGACACAGAATGACATAGGATCATGATGTATGGCATACAGCTGCCTTTAAATGCAACATTATATAGCTGGAATTTAAGTGCATTTGTGCCTAAGTATAGCAACATTTCTGTTGTGAACTGACATATATGGTCTGTCTCTTAAGCAAAAAAGGTTTTTATATCTGAAATGCCTACACCATTAAGAGTTGACATTTTAAGTTAAACAGCTACTACACTGTCCAACCATCATGAAATTAGTAATTTATGATAACTGCTTCATTTCTTGATATACAGCCAAAACGTTATTGGTACTTTCTTGTTATAAAAAATAAAACAATAAAATGAAAATAAAAAATAAAATCTAATGACTGTTGTGCACATTGTGACGATTGGGGAGACATGGGCGAAGGATGCCAGCCTAGTCAAATAGAATTTGATACGTAATTCTATCAACTGTATAAATACATGTAAAATACAGGTTTGTTTTTAAATGTAAGAAAACACTGTAAAATGTGAACTTCAAGATTGTTGCAACATTGCCATCTGCTGTAAGGAAAACCAAGCCAAGTATTTCAAATATGTCTTTTTAAGTTGTAAAGATCTTATAAATCTCTTTAATGTCAGAATTCGGCTCCAGTGTGGCTGGATGAAAATTTCATGCCCATTGTTTTAAGGCTAAAGTTTATGACTAGAATTTAGATGTGGAATGTGTTTTATTGTTCTGGTTTCTGCTGGAATGTATATGTGAAATGTGTTCTATTGTTGCAAGTTTCTGTGCAGGTGTTAGATTGCTAAATAATGCAGTTTGTTTGCTTGGGAAAACCCAAGTGTCAAAAATGATGTAATTTGGGGAGGGCCTTAGAGACATGTTTGCTAGTAATGTTCAAATACTTCTTGTCACAAGAGACTAAAAGCATTTTGATCTTGGATATCCAACTTATCAGCACTCTGCCTTGTGCTCACATGTAAGTCTTAGTACTGTGATTTCTGGTAGGAATAATTAAAGCTAGTAAAGATTAATTAGGTATTTTTCTTTGAAATCAGACCTGTCCTACTGTATTATTTTAAGTTTGTGTGTGATCTCTGAACTCTGAGATATCTCTGTGGTGTAGTAGTTTTGTCTTGTGTTTTAATTATTTATTATTAAATATTTTTAAAACCTTCTACCTGTGGCTGATGTGTGTAGAGATAAGCTCTAGAGTACATTGCATATTTATAGAATTTATTGTAATGGGCCACTCTGATAAGCCTTAGCCTGTATAGTCACATTACCATTGGATATTAATATTGTACAGTAATAACTGGACACCCTTTTAAGGGCCTTTTAGTAGCTGATATTATTAACTGGGTGGTGGCAGTAATTACTACCGTGTAGTCTGGGTAAACGGGCACAGTTGGAGTATCTGTGTCAGCCTTTCCCAGGAGCGTCTATGAAGATGTATAAATACTTATTCTCAAAGTGTGTGTGTGTTGTTTCAGCTACTTGGCAGGGACACGAAGCACTGGTTGAACAGAGAGGGTACTGGAAGTTTTAGCTTGCCCAGTTAGGCTGAGACCTGGACCCTATAGCTGTGCCAGTGGGGAGTCTTACTGGGGACCTGATGAGTAAGGGAGCAACCAGCCCCAGACTGACTGTGATCTCTGTGTGCACTTAGGGGAAATTGTACTTTACTGTATGTATTAGTTATCCTTTTCTCTTCTAGGAGACGACCTCCCTGGTGTTAGTGGTGAGGATCGAGGCTCAATGATTCCTGGACCAGGGCATGTTCGTGACACACACATTGCAGGGGCCAGCATACAGCCAAGAACATCTTCAGTTTTCAGATCACGCAAAAATCAAAGTAAAAATAAAGTTAAATTTACTGCCTAATAATTCTATCATCAGTTTTTGTTGTGTATTAGGAAATGCCACAAAAGTTTGTTTAGCAACAGTCTTCTTGCATTTCTCAATAGAACAAGGATAGGTAGGACCTGCACTTTTCCACCACTGTAAAACAGGCTCAAACAGCTTCTGGGGAGACCAGGACTTTGCTAGGTGTTCATTACAAGAGGGAGGCTACTGAATATTAATGTGGACTACAAAATCTGTTGTGGCTATTAGCTACATGATCAATATTATTACTTCTCTAGTATCAAATCCTGCAATAACTTTACTGACATGAAAGGCCATTTGTGTCAGTGTTTGGGGACTTTTATCTTCAACTGACATTTCACTTTCAGCTGACATTTCACTTTAATTTCTTGTTGCAAGCACTGCAAAGACAAAACGCCCCACACATTTTTTCACTCTAAAATGTGCCTCAGTCTAGAAACATGAAAAGACTATGAACTTAGAATGCAATGCAGATGTGCCAGTACAGCAAGGAAGGAAAACAACATTGACACAACCTGTTTTCATGAAGAAAGTACAGTTGTTTAAAAATCTTACCATAAGAGTAGATGTCCTCCTCTTCACAGTTGCAGTATTCTTTACCTTAGAACTTCTTTACATTACAGACCCCCTGCCAAGGGCACCCCGACGTCCGGCCAGTATACCAAAGTCTTTAGGTTGCTTTAAGGTATGCCGTATGTCACAAGTATGCTCCTTGCGTCGCACAGGGCATAAAGGTGATGTCTGGATGTACCATCCTCAGAAGTGAGAGCCCAACAGGAACACCATTCCAAGGAAAAGGTAATCAGTACATCCAGAAGAGAAATGGACCAGGGGGAGGAGTGAGGAGTTAATACTGCAACAGTGAAAAGAAGGACATCTACCATTATGGTAAGATTTTACAGAAATGTACTATGTCCTTCCATTTCACTGTTGCAGTATTCTTTACATTGAGTAAACTAGAATTCTTTACACTGAGTAAACTAGAATATAAAAGAATTGACTGGACTAGAATAGTCCAGTCTTCAGAGTTTGCTGATCTCTGGGCTTTGGCTTGGTTCCTGTGCTATTCCATATCCTTATTAGGATAAAGGGAAGCTTCTTTGTTCACCAGTGGGAGTGGGGAGCACTGAGCAGCCTATTTGTCCCTAGAGCAGTGGATCCAGCCAGGAACTTGCAGTCTATTGGCCATTTTGGGTCAATACCTAGCTCTTTTCAACCCCCTGCTATAAAGCCCGCTTTAACGCGCTTTTGCGTGATTTAGCGCGGAGTTGCCCATAGAGCACCATCGGGCAGCGCCGGTTAAACAAGGTTAAACTATTTCTGGCTCCGTAAAGTCTGCTCTTCAATTTTTCCCTTAAAACTTCTCTACTTGCAATCTAAACAGTCTATTCTCTATCTCAAAAGCTCAGCACTTGCTCCTAAAGCATTTTTATATAGGTAAAGTACTTGTATACTAAACAAAGTACTACATTAGCCTAGACTCCCCTTGAGTACCCATTTCCCTATAGGTCCCTTCTGACTCAGTTACACAGCAAACTTTTTCACTTTTTCTAGCATGTCGAAGGGTCAGTTGCTAGCGTCCTCTCCTGTTCAGCTGGTGAATCTGGGCATCTTGAGGCAATGTTACAATTGCTTCATGTACACAGACAACCCACTCCTTCTCCCACAAAACACAAATACATGTGAGAGATGCAACTATATAGCCAAACTGGAGGCTGAGCTCTCTCAACTCAGGACTGGCAAGACCAGACAGGAGGAGAAGGAAACCATGCACACCACAAACCCAGTTTCACATAGAACTATCACAACTGCAAAATAAACACATAAACACACAAAGACATACTGAGGCACTGATCAAAAATCTACCAAAACTACAGAGGCCTCCAAAGCAGACACCCAAGCAACTGCCACCTCAAGACATAAGACATGCAACACATAGTTCTCAAAGTCAGTGTGCTAAACAGTCACAGCCCTTAAGGCCAAACACAATGCCAGACACACTTGTTATAGGTGACTCCATAGTCAGACACACTGACGTCCCACTCACCAGACTGAACAAGGAAAAGATCACAGTAAGCTGCCTGTCAGGCGCTAGAATCCACCACATAACACAAGCACTCAGGTCACTCCACAGCAAGTACAAGTATGACTCAGTCATTGTCCATGCCGGTGTGAATGACCTGAGAGGCATCCCCCTGGACTACATGAAAAAAGAGATAGAGGAGCTCTCAGATTATGTGGCCCTGGGCGGTATGACCCTGACCCTGAGCAGTATCCTACCCTCACCAAGAATGATGCCACAATACAGAGACAAAATGATCAGCTTTAATAATTGGCTTAATTACTGGTGTCATTCTAAGGGGATCCAATGTCTGTCTGCCTGGGATGACATGCTTGACAAGCCACGCTGCTTCGCAAGGGCGGCTTGCACCTGTCACCCTGGGCTTCCGGATATTGGCAAAGGCTCTTGCCAACCCCATAGTGCCTTTTTAGGCAAGGCTCAAATGATAAACCTACCGCCCTAGAAAACAAAAATGGAGAAAAACTAAGGGTAATACTGCTCAATGCCAGAAGTCTAAACCTCAAGATGCACGCCTCGAAGCCCTCCTCAGTATGGAGAACATCGATGTCTGTGCTGTGACTGAAACCTGGTTCAAGGCTCCTGAGAGCACCCCAGCACTATCAGGTTATACCTCATATCATGCGTTCCGCCCCAAAATCCAGACCGAACCACAAAAGGAGGGGAGTATCCATATTCATAAAGGATACCCACACCTCCAGGTTAGTGGCAACGCACGAAGCATCGGAGACCATCCAGGTGCAATTAACCATAGGTAAAACTGCCCTACAGTTTGTAACATGCTACAGACCACCTTCTCAAACTCAGGAAACCCACACAGCCTTCCTGAAGACACTGGAGAGTATGAATGTCTCTCCAAACACCATCATATTGGGTGACTTCAACTACCCAAACATAGACTGGGAACATTACTCAAGCCCCAACACCCTAGCCCAAAGGTTCCTTGAGTTCATAAACTCAAATGCTATGGAACAACTAGTCACCATTCCCACAACAGGAGAAAATATACTAGACCTGATCATCACAAACATGGGGACAAAATGCTCCACACCGGAAGTATATCCCTCATTGGTGAGATCAGACCATAAATTAATCTCACTGGAGATCCACATCCCGCGCCCACCCCAGCAGAAGACCACAGTGAAGAACTTCTCAAAAGCAAACTTCACACTTCTTAAGACTGGAGTGGTATCCTCCAAGGCCCCCGAGCCAGTGGAAACCACAACCCACACTGCTGAAACCCTTACAAATGCCTTCTACGAGCACCTCCAGGAATGTATGGATCAAGCAATCCCTAATAAAATCAAGACCCTTTCCACCAAAGGCAGGCGCCCGGTCTGGTGGACCACAGCCATAAACAAACTCTACAACAAGAGGAGAAAGCTACTACATGACAGAGCAAAATCCCTAAAAGGGAAGGCATCTCTGATCAATACTAGCAAAAAACTACGATCACTCATAAAATCATCCAAGGCCAACTTTGAGAGAAAAATCGCTAATGACACAAAAGACAATCATAAAGCCTTCTTTAGCTATGTTAGAAACCTGGGTGGAAACTCCCAGATATGCTCAGAATTAGTCCAAAATGATAAAAAAATCACTGAACCCACAGACATTGCCAACATACTGGCAGACAGGTTCAGTGCAAATTTCTCCCTTCCACCCAAAAGGAGAAATATCTATCCCACCAGAGTCTAGCCTCCCAAACATCTCAGATGCCCAGGTGAGAGCTGCTCTCTATAAAGCAAAAAACACAGCATCAATGGGACCGGACGGTGTCCCCGGCTGTGTGCTACACGAACTCAATGAGGAACTAAACCCACACATAAGGCTGCTGTTTAATCTTAGCCTTACTACAGGATACGTACCCAAAAAATGGCGTACGGCAACTGTGGTCCCACTCCACAAAGGCGGTGCTTCTACGGACCCTGGAAATTACCGCCCCATAAGCTTGACGAGCCTTGTCTGCAAAGCTATGGAGAGGATCATAATGGAACTCATCAATAAAGACTTTGGGGACCTACAGACACTGGATCCTACCCAATTTGGCTTTGTCAAGGGCAGATCCTGCCTCTTGAACTTGGTCGACTGTTTCGAAACAGTCACTAAGGCCATTGATGAGGGTAAGGCAGTTCACACAGCCTACCTTGACCTAGCAAAAGCGTTCGACACAATACCCCACTCGGGCATCATAGAAAAGCTCACCAGCTTAGATGTAAACCCATATGTCACAAGGTGGGTTGCAAACTGGCTCAAGGACAGAACACACAGGGTTAGAGTTGCTGGTGCCATGTCAGACTCTAAGCCGGTCACGAGCGGTGTCCCACAGGGCTCAGTCCTGGGCCCCTCTTGTTCGGCATTTATTTTTCTGAAGTGCAGGCAAACATAGGGGATTGTGGCTGACAAAATTTGCAGATGACTGCAAACTGGGCACCATAATTGACACTCCATCAGACACAGACATCCTCCAGAGAGGTCTCATAGAAATGGATAACTGGTGCCAGAGCCATGGCCTTAAGCTAAATGCCAAAAATGTATAGTCATACCCTTTGGGAAAAACAAGGTAACCCCTAATTACCACATAGGTGGTAATCCATTAAACACGGAAGAAGTTATCAGGGACCTGGGGACCCAAGTTGACAGTAACCTCTCTTTTGACACTCACATTGCCAAAGTGGTTAGGAAGACCTTCTACATTGCCCACCTGATCATGAAGGGATTCACATCCAGATCAGGAGAGGTCATTGTACTCCTGTACTCTTCACTTATCAGACTAATGATTGAGTACAACGCCCCATTCGGAATGTACCTTACCCGACACCTGCAGCAGTTGGAAAGACCCCAAAAGTTCCTCACCAAAAGGATAAAGGGGCTCAAACATATGTCATACGATGCCCGACTGAATAAACTCCAGCTCTATTCAGTCGCATACCGTCTGCTCAGAGGTGATCTGTGCCTGACATACAAGGCCATGTCCAACCCAGAATTAATGGACATGCTCCACCTAAAAAAATCAAAATCCACCAGAGCCACGAGAGCAAGAGACTTAAACCTCAACACGGATATAAACAGGACGTGCTGGAGGGACAGATTCATCACCCAGAGACTCCCTACACTATGGAACAGAATCCCAGTCCATGTGAGGCAGAGCCCATCACTGACTCTGTTCAAGAGAAATCTTGACGAGTGGATGGGAGATCGTAGGTTTACCCCTGGAATCATCTCTGTATCACTGCTGGACAGAGGCACAGCAAACTAATGGGTATAGTATTCTCATCCTAAGGGGTGGTGAAAGCCACACATACTCTGGCTAGGCTTATAAATGCCCTAGGGCAGATAGCCTAGTATGAGCCTATGAACCTATGAGTAGAGTGCAAAAGCTCAGGAAGAAACTTGGGAGGAGCAAGGACCAGCACAGCCCTCTAGAAAGCCATGAAGAATGGTCCTAGCAAAATCAGCCCTAGCTCTGGAGATTCTATTCTACTTGCAGAGCTTGCTAAATGCATGCAGAGAAGTCCAGGTACCTGGCTCAAGAATAGAGTTAATATTCAAACTCTTAAAATAAGCCCCAGGAAGAAGCCACAGCCCTAGTAAAATGAGCCTTAACAGAATAAGGAAGGCTCTTACCATGAGAGGAATATCAAAAAGAAATAGCTTTTGAGATCCAAGAACAAATAGTTTGCTTGGATACAGCTAATCCTAAGGGCCTAGGATGAAAGGAAACAAACAGCTGATCAGATTTCCTAATAGTTTTAGTCTTATCGAAATAGAATCTGAGTTGTATATGCACATCCAACATGTGCAGCACCTTCTCACTGGCAGATTATGGATAAGAGAAAAATTGGGCAAATGAACAGACTGGTTAAGAGACAACTCACTCACTATCTTGGGCATAAAAGAAGAGTTAGTATGCAAGGACACCCTGTCCTTATGAAAACCAAAATAAAAGGAGGACAAGGACAAGCCATAAGGGCTTGAAGCTCAGACACCTGTCTGGCACATCTCAGGGCTATAAAAAAAAAAAAAAAAAAAAAATAAAATAAAATACAGTCTTCCAAGAGCAATTGTGCAAGGAAGCTGAAGCTGCAGGCTCAAAAGGAGCGCAAGTCAAATTTTCCAAAAAAAATTAAAAGCTCAGGGAGGAGGAAGAGGCTTCCTGGGAGGCCTAATATGAAGGATGCCTTTAAGGAATTGTTTAGCCTGAAATCTAGAAGCTACAGGAGGAGATATGGGCAGACAAGCCAAGATAGCTTATAAATGAGCCTTAACAAAAGACTAAGCCATGCCAGTATTGAGCAAGTCACATAGATAACAGGGAATCAAAGGAATATCCGCAGAAAGTGGATCCAGGTTTCCAGAAAGACACCAAACAGAAAACCACTTCCATTTGGACAAATAGGATTTCCTAGTATTAGGTTTCCTGGCTTCCTGCAGGACTCTTAAGCACTTCCTCAGGGGGAAAAAAAAAAGGTGTCTATGTGGAATCAAAATCCTGTCACCCACAGTGTTAGTTGAAGAGTGGACAGATGGAGATGGATGCGAGATCCATTGTCCTGTGTGAGTAGGTCCACCCTGTGAAGTAACTTGTGATGAGTGCCCTTGGCTAAATGCAAAAGAAGAGGGAACCACTTCTGCCTCAGCCAAAAGGGAGTCACCAACAAGATTTTGGAAGCATCCTGTTAAATTCTGAACAGAACTTTTGGAATGAGGGAAGGGGAGGGAACACAAAGAAATATCCTCTTCCAAGAAAAATATATGGGAGTCCACCTTTCAAACCACAGGACCTGGGACTCTGCCACAAAATAGAGGAAGCTGTCTGTTCAGAGGGGAGCCAAATAGACAATGTCCAGAAACACATCCCAGTGAAGCATCCATTCGTGAAATTGAGTTAAGGACCTGCTCAGTGTCTGTCACAATGTTTTGACCTGAGGGAATGTAAACTGCCTGAAGAGTCACTTGATGCTGGGCAGCAATATCCCACAACAGGACTGTCAACTGGCAAAGAAGACAAAATCTTGTTCCCCCGTTTGTTTACATACCACATCACTGTGGTATTGTCTGTAAATACCTTGAGAAGTCCTGGGGAGAAAAGAGGATGAAAAGCCAGTAGTGCCAGCAGAAGACCTCTCATTTCTTTGACACTGATGTGTTCTTTCTGTTGAAGACCATATCCCCTGCACCTTTAGGGAGCCAAAAGCTGTTCCGCATCCCATGTCTGAAGCGTCTGTGAAGGGAAAAGGGGGGATGAAAAGTGAGCCCTGGATTTAGAGACAACTGCTGGATCCACCACTGTACAGTTCCTTCTTGAGACAAGGTAGAAGAGGAACTACAAATTCTAGAGGATGTGCATATTGAAGCCAAACAGACTTCAGGAGCCACTTGAAACTTTCTCATGTGGAGTTTGGCAAGAGGGAGCATTGGGATAGTGGATGCCATGAATCCTAAAGCTCTCAGAAACTGCCTGACTGTAACAGAGGCCAGAGGAAGATAAGCTTGAAAGAAGTGTCAAGGCCATGGAAGGATGCAGGAATGCCAGCAAAGGCACCATCTGAATCCTGCACCCCCGAAAAACTTGGTCTTGAGAAGGAGTCAGAAAAGACTTTTTGAAGTTTATTGTGAACCCTAGGCTTTGCAGAATGGAAATAGCAAAATGAAGATTTTGAAACAGGATCTCTGCAGAGGATGCCTGAAACAGGTCGTCATCCAAGTAAGGAAACAGTTGGATCCCCTGAATCCTGTAAAAAGCAATCACAGGAGTGAGGCATTTTGTGAATACCTTTGGGGCAGCAGAAAGCCCAAAGGGCAAAGCAGAGAATTAAAAATGCCAGGAAACAGAGAAATGTAAAAACTTCCTGAAAAGGGGATGGATTTGAATATGGAGATAAGCATCCTTGAGATCCAGAGATACCATGTAAGCCTGAGGAACACCTATAAAAGGGGGAATGGATTTCCAAACCATAAAATATTCCTGACGAATAATGGGCAGGACCCATGAATCCTGAGTAATCTTTAGCCAAACAGGAAGAGACAGAGAGAGGTGAAGAGAAACAGGAAAGTGGCAGGAAGAATATAACAGTCAGACTGCACCTGGTTTATCTGAAAAAGGAGACTTCTCAGGCACTGAAGTCTGAGTAGCCACAGCAGAAGGATCCCACTTGCTACCCTTTCTGCTACCCTTAGGAGGAAGGCGAGACTGTCTGTGAACAAAGTCTGGCTTATTGGGGTGGTTTCTCTGAAATTTAGGCACAGGAGAAACAAAAAAAACATGTTTAAGTTCTAATAAAGCCTTGGCATTCTCCTGAATGGACTTAAGCATATCAGCAGGAGCTTCACCTAACACGTGTTTCTTATCAAGAGGGGCATCCATCAACTTAGCCTTAATATCATCAGACAAAGGTTAAAGTCAAAGCCAATAATACCTACTCACCACTGACCCAAAAGCAGCAGCCCTAGAAAAAGCATCTGCTGCAGTATAACTACACTTGATGGATTAATGAGCCACCTGGGAGAAATAACCTGACAAGCCTAGGATAGGGCAGCCAACAAGTACCTGTACATATGGGTCTGATAATTAACAGCCCTAAAAGCCAAGGTAGCAGAGGTGTAAACTTTCTTGCCTAGCCTTTCCATGATCCTGCTATCTTTATCAGACAGTAGTAACTTGGAAGAAGGAAGCAACTGAGAGGGCTTGTCAGAAGATACAGACACCACCATGGGGTCAGCAGAAGGACACTTCTACAAAAGTCTGCAGTCCTCAGGCACCCTATAATATATATCAGGTTTCTTGGGAGCTGGGGACATAGAAGCATTGGAAAAAAACATCCAATAAGGCAGCCAACACAAGAAGAACAGCAGATGGTTTAGGAGAATCCACCTACAGCAACTCATAGTATCGTTTATGTACATCAGAAACCTGAGCACAACCCCATTTAAAGAATTCCATCATGCTAGAGATCGTGTCCTGAAAATAAATCTCTTCAAAGGGAGAATCAGGACTGTAAGATTCCTCTTCCTCTGATCCACAGTCCAAAGATGAAAGAATCTGAGAAGAGTAAGCAAGGGATTCCTCATCCAAATCCAGCTCTTCCTCAGAGGAATCCTGTTTCCTGGGTCTTTTTAGGGCAGTAGAGGACCAAGAGGGGGCTGATACAAAAACTCTCTGAGGAGGTTTCAATGCCATCAAAGTACTAAATAAACCCTGAGTGAAGGCCTACCATTCACTCTGTGAATCTTTAGTCTTTTGCTTTTTCTTCAATGGGATGTCCGCCTTATAAAATTTTGAAGGCTCTGACCTAGGATGGCATTCAATGATAGTAGTAGATATGACTTCTCTAATATTTGAGGAACACCCCTAGGCCCCTTGGAAATAATCAGCCATGGTTCCCCCTGAGCGTCTGAAACAGACGTCTGCAAGGCTCCTCAGACGTGCTGAAACTCGGATCCCTGCTGGTCTCCAGCCTGGTTGTGGCAGAGGAATCCAACGACAAAAATGGGTGAACCTCTTCACTCGCCTCAGAAGAAACATCCAGCAGTGGCTGAACAGCAGAAGATTCTGGACTAGGCTTTTTATCCTTCTTCTTCACGGAAGGCTGTCCCTTGGCATAGGGAAGTACCCGCCAATGTGTCTTTTGCAAGATGCTAATTTTCAAGATAAAGAATCTACTATGAAGGGTTTTAGGTACAAAAGCCTGATGAATGGAACAAGATGCATGATCGAGAGAGGCACCTAAGCAAAAAAGGCACTGGTCACGGTGGTCTTTATGGGGAATCTGTCTCCTACAATGGCATTTACCCTTCTTGGATGACATAAAACCCCACAAGCAACAAAAAAAAAGGATAAGTAAAAAAGAACCCCAATAGGGCACTTATCTGCAACAGCTTGGTGAACCAGCAACAAAACAGGCATTCAGACTGACAATCAAGCATTGGTGTTCAGAGGGGCGGCAAAGAAGTTCTGAGGATGGTACATCTGAATGTCAACTTTATGTCCCACACTACGCAAAGAGCATACGTGTGATGTATGGCATACCTTAAAGCAACCTAAAGGCTTTGGTATACTGGCCGGATGTCGGGGTGCCCTTGGCAGGGGATCCCTAACGTAAAAAAGTTCTAATGTAAAGAATACTGCAACAGTGAAATAGAAGGACATTACAGTCTATTGCAATGTTTACAAGATCAGTAAAATAAATAAATGCAGTACCCGCCACCGCTGGCTGAATACTTACATAAAATGAACAAAAACTGTTTTGCTTGTTTCCATAAATTTTTTTTTTCATTTTTATATATGGAAACTGTTTCTAAATGTACTTCAATACTTACGAAAGAGGCCAACTGAATAATTGTAGCAAGCCACTATAGAATGTGCTTTGTGCCAGGATAAGTGCACTCCTCCATTTCAGCAGGAGCAGTTCTCCACTGACTCAGTGCTTCAGCTTACCAAACCTATGAGATTATCTATGCAGAAAGCAAATCCACAGTATCTTGCTGCTTAAACAACTTCTCATCTAATTCTGAGAAATAGAAGGAAGTCAAAATACTGCAGTCCTCTGAATTATAGAAGCAAAACCATTAACTGCATAAATTGTGTAATTTTTATATCTAGTCTAGTACAATAATCACAGAAAATTACATAAAACAGGTTCATGTCTGCCATGTCATATTCTAATACATATACAGTCAATAAATACCCCTCTCTGGCAAAGTACTTGCATACTGCATAAATGACTATACAAGACATGAAAGTGATTATTGAATCTAATAGCAAAACCAAAATGCACGATGATGCCACACATTGGAAGTGGTAAGTCACACTTCTTATTTTATTTACTGATTTTTTTCCCCACATTTTGCTCCCACTGTCTGTTGATCATTAGCCTACTACTGGCCAATGCTGTGCATTCATTCCCATTCACATGTGAAAGGTCGACAGGAGGGGCCATCATTTAGACAGCCACTGCAGGGAGTTCAAATTTTTGCTGTCCCCCCCCAGCCCTTGCAGTGCACAAACACACTAAGGCATTGGGAATAGGTATGCAAAGGGCCACTCACAGAGGGCATCCCTTCACTTTCACAAGGTGTATTCTCTCTAAATAGCCATGACTCTATCCTCACAACGAGTAGTGGTCTCTCCCATCTCCACTAGGGAGACTGGGGTCCAGTATGCCCCAAGTGCAAGCAAACCCCTCCCACAAGCCTCAATCTTCCAGTGATATGACTGCTAAATGCACACTGGTCACCTGAGTTACAGTCAGGGCTTAATCCTTCTCCATTATGATGGTAGGCAAATCACATTTTTTTATTAGTGCTAAAATATGTATATCCCTAGCACAACCTGAAATGTAATGTATAATTTGATTTTCTTGCATAACTGTTAAAAAACTTGGAGCAAACTCTACTTCTTCGCATATTTGATAACATACTGTAACTATCAAGGTAAGCATAAGTAACCAATCAGAACAAAATACAGGCCATGCTGCTAAATGCTAGGAGCTTAAACCAAAAATTGCACTCCCTGGAAGCACATCTATGACTGGATGATGTCTGTGCAGTCACAGAAACCTGGTTCAAGACCTCAGAGAGTACCCTGGCCTTGCAAGGCTACAATGCCTTCCACAAGTTTAGAACGCAAAATGAATGTATGAACACCAAAAGAGGCGGTGTTTCAGTCTATATTACAGATAAATTCACCTGCCGTCTAGTTACACTGGATACCTCCATGGAGTTGCTCCAGGTCCAGGTTACAGTGGGTAAGACCCCCATTCAAGTCACAGCCAGTTATAGATCTCTCTCCATGGGTCATGATGCTCACAAAGCCTACTTGACCAAACTGGAAACACTCCAAATTTTACCGAACACACTGGTTATGGGGGGTTTCAATTATCCCACCATCAACTGAGAAACCTACACTAGCCCTAACTCACTAGTGCAAAAGTTCCTTGACTTTGTTAATTTAAATGCCCTGGAACAGATTATTCCTCTTGGGGTAATGGACAAACATTCTAGATCTGATCCTCACCAACCTGTCAAACAGATGCACTGCCACAGCTGTCGGACCTCATTAGTTAAAACTGACCACAAACCAGTCACCTTCGAACAGGCACTAACACCAGAACTCACAAAGGGTGAAATCAGAATAAAAAACTTCACCAAGGCAAACTATACCCTCCTAGGTGAAGGTATAAATGCATTTCAAGCCCCATCCCAAGCTGGAAGTGGTAACTATGCCGAAGCTTACACTGAAGTCCAGTACAATCACTTGCATAAGTGTATAAAACTTGGCTGTACCAGAAAGAATCAAAGTCACAGCCCCAAATAAAAATAAGCTGCCATGGTGGACATTCAACATCAACAAACTTGCAAATGAAAAAAAGTTGCTGTCCAAGAAAACAAAGGCAATGCCCCAACAATGTAAAAGCACCCTCCTCAGCCTCAACAGATAAATAAGACAACTTGTCAAATCCTTGAAGGGCTGGTTTGAAAGGAACTTAGCAAGTACAGCCAAGGATAACCATAAGGCCTTTTACAGCTACATATGTAGCCTAAAAGGTAGGACTCCAGCAGGTGCAGAACTAGTGGCCAACAGTATCATACACTGACCCCACAGAGATAGCAAACCTGCTAGAGGATAGGTTTAGTGAAAATTTCACTCACTTATCCCCTCCTAATTTATCACAAACCTTTTTCCAAACTCTCCCCACCCTACAAATCTGAACAGCAGATCCTCAAAGCCTTGTCCAAAGCAAAACATCACCACTAAGTACCCTTTTCAATCATAGCCAAATGGAGAACAGCAACAGTTATTCCCCTCCACAAAGGTGGCCTAGCAACACACTCGGGGAATTACAGACCCATAAGCCTGATCAGCCTCATCTGTAAGGCCATGGAACATATCATTATGGACGTCTTAAATAAAGACACAGGTGACCTCCAAACCCTGGATCCTACCCAATTCGGCTTCGTCAAGGGCAGATCCTGCCCGTTAAATATAGTTGATTTCTTTGAAAATGCGACAAAAGCCACTGATGAGGGCAAATCTGTGCACACAACATACCTCGACTTGGCAAAGGATTTCGGCACAATCCCACATTCAGGCATTACTGACTCCTTTATTGTAAGATGGGTTGCCAAGTGGTTCACAAATCAGGAGCACACTATCAAAGTAGGTGACTCCACATCAACCAGCAGACCTGTTACCATTGGGACGACAAATGGGTCAGTGCTAGACCCCTTACTGTTTGGTATATATTTCTCAGAAGTTCAGGTCAAAACTAAGGGGTTGTGGTTGACCAAGTTTACAGACACCTGCAAACTAAGTGCAATCACTGAATCCCCAAATTATGTCAGCATACTCCAGGAGGTTCTCTGGCAGACCAACGACTGATGTATTAGTCACAGTCTTAAACTAAATGCAAAGAAATGCATCATCATTCCCTTCAGCAGAAACAATGTCCTTACAATGTCCTTTCAATGTCCGAAGTACCCATGAAGTGGTAAGTGACCAGGGATCAATCACAAGTTGATTGCGACCTTAACTTCGACCATCATGTGTCTACAGTAGTAAGGAAAGCCTTCTATGTAGCACACCATTAGCAAAGGCATTACCTTGAGAGCACAAGAGGTTATAATCCCCTATACTTGGCACTTATCTGGCCCATAACTGAGTATAACACCCCGTTTATCATGTACTATTCTAAAGCACATGCAGTAATTGGAGAGACCTCAGACGCTTCTGACAAAAATCATCAAGGGGCTCCAGTATGTGCCTTACAAAGACTGACTAAAGTCCCTCTCACTACACTCCATATCATATAGACTTCTTAGGGGCGAAACAGAGTAATCCAAGAGTCAAACCTAATGAACGTGCTGTTGTTGTATCTTTCGGCTTTTCTCGGTTAGGGGTCGCCACAGCGGAACTCCGGTCCGCTAATGATTGGCAGTAGATTTTTACGTACCGACTATCTGTAAATCAAATGGGACTAGGGCTACCCATTCCAGGGACCTAAATATGGCCTGCAACTTAAATAGGACATGCTGGAGGGACAGATTTATCTCCCAGCGACTGCTGTATCTTTAGAACAGGCTACTAATTCATGTGAAACAGAGCACCTCTAGGACACTTTTCAAGAGGAACCTGGACGAGTGGATGGGCACCATACATTCTTACTGGGGATAGTGCCCACAACCCTCCTGGCCATGGGCAGTCATCACTAAATGCAATCTTGGGTAATGACTAGCATTTCTGTGGTATTACATTGGGATGAAACAGCTAGGCTTAGAATGAACTCCGAGTCGACAGCCTACTAATCTCCTATGATCTATGAAGAGTTTGCTGCATATGTTATAAAATGAAAAAGTCTAACTACTGAGAATGATCATAGGTCAACATGTTAAAAGCAATTTAAAGTATGTCTGAAATGCACATTAAGAAATAACAGATGTAAGTAGCTGGTACATCAACTAATCTTTAAAACACTTCCCTGCACTGGATGAAGTACTCAAGTACTTTTTTTCTGATGTACTCTTTGTGGGTCTCGTCTCCTAAGCATCCTGACTCCTCATACTCACATGGATATGGCTCCTTTAGAGGAACACAGGAACTGTAAGATACCTAGACTTATATACCTTTAAGCAGACACAAAAGTTCTTGCTACCCTTCTCAAGCACTCTCACCTCCATACCTGTTTAACTTGGGTGTGAATTTTTTCCTACCGCTCTACTTAGGCTGCACCAAACAAAAAATTATTTATTCAAACTGTGATGCAAATGCATGTTGCTGACTGGTCCTTTTCATACAGTGAAGCGATAAAGTCACTCCACAGCTTGATATTAAGTCTTTAAAAATATTAGCTCAAAGTGGACTGAGAAGGCAAATACATGATGGAGTAAATGAATCACTTTTGAGAATACTGAAGTGCAATGCAGCAGAAATAGCATTTTCATGGCTTTCATCAGTTTGTCTTATTTTTAAAGCCCACATGCTTACAAAAACACCTATTTACAGCTTAAGCCAAAGGTGGTAATATAGACATTCATCTTTGTAAAATAAAGAGAGAAAATTTCCTAATTCTACATATAATCACTGCACTTTTATAACCCACTCTCACAGCCCAAGATCACAATTTATGATCATCATCCCTGCTTTTATTCAACCTTTTTTCCTTGTTATACTGTAAAACTTATATTCCTTACAGTTAAAAAGCATGTTTACTTTAATATCTTTAACGCATATAACAGGCACTGAAAAGACTCCCCCGCACATTTAAAATACCCCTGACTACACAAAACTGTTTTACTGGGTAGAACATGCAGTTTATATCATTAAATGTTTTACGCAAACACTAAGAGCAAAAAATGTTTTATTTACAGTTAGTTAACATTAATGATATAAAGTATTGTGTTTTACAGTCCACCTACAGGTTTAACTTGATGACCTTTTCATTAAGCATAAACCTGCCCATACATCCTTTAGCTTGTATGACATACAACCCAAGTTGAGCATCTCACAACCACCTCAGGTTGGCAAACATATATTACCCCTGTTGAATTACAACTATGTCTTGTTTTGTCCTATGTACTTGTGGCCAAAAATGCCAATATTTATATAGCAGCATTAGGAATACCTTCCATACTTGTTTCTATCAAAATTTTTACTGATCATGTTGCTCTTTATAATGTTGTCTCTCTTAAAATACATTCTCAAATTATTGTTTCTCTTATAAGTGAGCATTGCCTACTATGCTTCCACATTACCTTGCAAGAGCTTCCTGTTCAACTAAACCATGTCTTTAATAAGTGGACTATGTAGGCTATATTTTAATACCATCAAATTCATCCTGGCCACAATTTCGTTTTTAGATGTCAGTGTGACTACTGCTTATGTCTCTAGCTCCCTTTATGATAGGGTAAAATTTATGTTGTCTCTCAATTTTGACTTCACTAATCACAGAATGTAATTATTCATCATTATAACCAATAGCTTCAAAGAGGTTCACCGATACTGACAACTGTTTTTTCTTTTTCCAAAAATCCTTTTCATCAGTTACTAATCTATCAAGTCTAACTTTACCTTGGATAATATTCCTCCTGACCCACCATGGTCGAGCAGTTCTGCAACGTAAATGAGAGTTGGTAATTTCCCTTCTTGTACACTGATTACTTTACCTTACAGGTTCATAGGTGCATACTAGGCTAATGACCACAACGGCCTTTTTAAACCTAGACATCAATCCTAAATCTCTGACAAGTTCTCGTACCTTTGATAACTGTAAGCAGGGGTTTGCGAAGTGAAGCATGTACAAGCAAGGGCCTTAGAGATGAACCATTTACAGGCTGCCTGTGTCCATTAGAGACACAGGTGCCAAACCAAGGATGAATTTCCTGTTCCCTATCCAATTGCCCAAGCGGCACTTGAATTGGGTTAGGGAGGAACTCTGCTTCACATGGATGGGGAATCCTGTTCCAGAGAAGGGATAGTCTTTGAGATACATACCTGTCTCTCCAGCAGGTCCTATTTATATCAAAAGCAATACTCAAGTCTTTAGAACAGATAATTTTGGTGCTGTTTGTTTTGTGGATATGCAGGAAGTCCATCAGAGTGGGGTCTGACATTGCCATGTATGCCAGGAATAGATCTCCCCTCAACAGTCTGTAGAAGACAGAACACAGAAATAGGGTCTTGAAGCGGTCTGCATAGGATATGTTACTTATGTGTTGTATTCTTTTAGTAAGGTATCTCTGTGGATGTTCCAATTGTTGGATATGCCTGGTTAGGTACATACCAAATGGGGCATTTTACTCAATGATAGGTCTGATAAATGCGGAATACAGTGGGACAATGACTCTGGACCTAGATGCCATACCTTGGTTTATAAGTTGCACAACATAGAATGATTTCCTCACTACAGTACACACATAATGGTCAAAGGTTAGATTACTGTCCATGTGTGTCTCCAAGTTCCTGACTTCTGGGTCAGTTCTTAGGGGTATGTTCTCAATATGATAGTTTTCAGGGGTGGATGACAATATGTCCATATAAGTAGAATGACATCAGATGATGATGATTTTGTCCAGGAAAGTAGACATTCGAAGAGTGCAAATCTTGAAAGGAAATACCTAGAGAAACTAATAGATCTGGTACAGGAAAAAGTTACAGTGGGTAGAAAAGATAAATATTGGCCCATACCAGGTCTGGGTAACACTGGTAAAAATAATGATGAGAAGGGTGTTATTATGGATGGTGCCTTTGTCATAGATTATAATGAGGATGCCAAAGTAATTACTAAGATTGGATTTTTAAGGAGGAATGGAAGAAATTTTCTCAGTTTTCTGATGTAGATATGCTTTTTAAGAATCCCCTCAATATAACTTATAAGACAGCCCAGAATATAAAGGATTTGGTGGAACGTAAGGTTAAGACCAAGGGTAATAAAAGGATGGGTACGTTTAAGTGTGGTGTGTGTGCCCAGTGTGCCTATATTGACCACAAAGAACATGTTTTTCTGAACAAAGTTATTAAAGGAACTTCCTTTTCTAATTGCAAACGTCAGGGGTTAGTGTATCTGGTTACTTGTGAATGCTGTAATGCATTATATATTGGTAAAACAAAAAGAACCCTAA
Organism: Protopterus annectens; assembly: GCF_019279795.1. Classification (NCBI taxonomy): domain Eukaryota; kingdom Metazoa; phylum Chordata; order Ceratodontiformes; family Protopteridae; genus Protopterus; species Protopterus annectens. Next base: position 1,819,800,881 of record NC_056737.1, on the reverse strand, counting down.
AGAGAAGAATATATGAACATTACTATGATATAAAAACTAAGGATGAGAAAAATAGTTTATATAAGCATTTGAAATGTTGCCCCAATGCAAAATCTAAGTTTTCTGTAATAGAAGTAGTTCCTTTTGATTTTAAGGGGGTTCTAAGGAAAACAAAATAAGAGTATCGTGATTTGTACTTGCAATTAATCCTGGAAGCTTACAGAATCCTAGGACTTAATGAGAATTTAAGTACAAGTTCAATGTTAAAAAATGAGAGCGGCTATATTGTGAATTATTTGGTATAGGATAAGATTTCTGTACTTTATTTTTTCAATTTATTTTTTATATGTGAAACATTTTAATTGTATCAAATTTTAACATTTACAAACGTACAAGTTTTTCATTTCATATACAGGATGCAGCATTCATTTATTTACAGCATCTTTTATACAGAAGTAGTACTGTGATTATTTTTTTAAATCTGTAACTTGTTTTAATGAATGATTGCTTGACTATTATAGGATGGTGTATAATTGATAGGTGGAGTTTTTTGATATATAAAGGCAACAATTTTATGTAGAATTTTATCTGAAAAAGTCTTGAAATAAAAATGCTGTGATTCAGTCAAAGCGTTAAGTTTTTTGCTGGCCTTTTAATAAATTGTTCACTTTGCACTGGATACACTGCTTCACAAGCGCTTTTGTATTATACTAAAAAGGGTACCATCAATGAAGTACATGTAAAACCCCAGCTATTTCTAAAACCTGCAACCAAAATGTGATATCTCTTCCCCTCAATGAATACCAAATTAGCAAAGGTTGGAGTCAGACATTTTCCCTTAACTATGCCTTTTCATTTATGAAATTGACTTTTCTGCAACATTACACATTAGGCAAAAGGATTTCAAGTATGAAACACTCACTTTTGTCTTCTCTGAAACTCTTAGTCACTAACAAGTTGTCTTGTATCCTTTCAAATCCTAGATAGAGAGATTTATATCAATGGTAGCTAAAAAGATGCATGGAAAAAAATCACATGTTCAATTTTCTTTTAAAAATGCCAGGAGTTTCAAAAACATATTTAGAATGTTTTGTAATTTCATTAATCAAATGGTCCACATATATGTATACAGGTTTATCTCGCAGATCCTCACGCACACAATAGGTCCAAAACTTTTATTTGGAAAATTTTTATTCCAAAAACATTGAAAGTCTATGCTGTTAAACCACCAGAAAACAGGTCTGGGTAGTAATCATGTTCAAGGCACAGGTATTTTAATGTAAAGTATATTTTTTTGGTTAGTTCATATATCAAGTGACTTCAAAGAGTAGTATTATTTAAGCCATTACTAGGGTCCTTTTTTCATTCTGATGAATTCTCTGCAATTTTTAGTGAAAAGGAAGTACTACACGAAAGGCAAGGTGTTTGCTAGGTGATTTTTGAGGTTTTTTACATTAGCCTTGTCCAGATGATTTTTAGTTTTAATAATATAGCAGTAGAAGCATTCTTCAATGCCAGAATACCATAACATTATTCTTTACAAAATTCTGCAAATACGTTTCTTTTGTTCATGAGGTATAAACTTATGTCTATTAAAATTAACACAGTACAATGATCAAATATCTTAAAACTCAGTTCATATTTCTAACATTAAGACAGATAATTTTTAAAATAACCACTGTCTATATCAGTACATTTCTTCAGTAATTTTTACTTGGCTGCACTATTCATACATTTGATCATATACCCCCCTAGTTTTTTTTTTTTTAACTGTGCCTTTTCCACTACCCTATTCGGTCTCTGGTTCCAGACACCAACACCTATTAGTTACAGTAATTCGCTTCATATGATCCCCATCTCCTTCATTAGCCTGCAAACTTAGAAAAAGTATAGTTTTGTCACTGACATTTTCCACATTCTCTTCTTATACATCATTTTCATCCTCTGCAATTTCACTGTATACAGTATCCTCCTCTGCAATTTCCTCATCTACAGTATCCTGCTGCAAGTTGTCATTTACTTGCATCACAATCAGATCAGAAATGTACATTACCATATTTTTGTAAATGTATTTAATATATAACTTTACTGTGTCCCATTTTTATCATAATTATTAATTAGATGATCAGATCTCAAAAAACATGAGTTGAGTTGGCCACTATACATCAGCATTCCTTTAAATCCAGTAAACATCATAAATGCCACACTTCAGACCCTAAACTAAAAGCAAATGGAGGACGTGCAATTAGAGGTTTCTCCAAGTTCACAGAGACACATTTTATACACACACTCTCAGATTTAGTGCTTTCATCCACAGGACTTCATCAAAACCTAAAGAAATGAAGAAAATACTAACCACTGCCTTTTTAAAGATGCCCATAACCAATAAAATGTCCACAAAAATATCACTTGGCCATGTAGCTCATAGTTAATTACAATTTAAAAGTGCACAAGACTTTTAGTTTTAAATCAACTAATTAAAAAAACACAGTCACACATGAATGTACATGAATAAAAGCAGAATATAAAAAAATGTATGTGCTGTTTTTTCTAATTAGGTACATTTATAAAATTTAATCTTTATATAGGCTTCCACCTTTAAAATTAAAAATGTAATAAATGAAAAACATTAACACAAAGGTTATGAATAAATATATGGAGTGAACCTACAGCCTAACAGATTTTAGTTGTAAGTAGCTTCATAGTGTTATTTAATCATTAACACTAGAAGATTATCAGCCCCAAGTTTTGACTGCCATTTGAGGTCACAATTTTCTAATAAGTTCTCCCACATTCATCCTCTGGGATTTTCCCCATTTTTTTGAAGACAGTGAAATAATGTTTTTAAAACTGAGACAGTCTTACTCAAAACACTATTCAAGTTGAGTTTCTGGATATCGTATGCATGCTTGTAGATGTGTTTATGTAAAGAATGTTCAATCTTCCCAACATAACATGCTAGGCATACTGAATATAATTGAAAATTTAACTGTGATAACATGGGGTGGTTTAACTGGTCATGTGTAATTAATGCCCAGCATATCTTTTCAATTATGTCATATGTAATGTTGTGATAAGACATATATGTAGAAACAAAACAATTTCCCATTCTTTATAGAACAGATGTCTAGACTACTGTCTTTAGTTTAAAATATAGACAAGGGATTATTTTTAATCAGGCTTGAATAGAGAGGGAGAGTTACGAAAATCATAACACATGGTAGTTCTTTATTGCATTTTTGAAGTTGCTGGCTTTTTCCCAATAGCACCCGCTTTTAACTGAAGCAATGAGCAAACATGTACAAGCACTTAATCATGAGCGGTCTAACACTGTTCTGAGTGAAATCTACAATGGTTAGTTCTAGCATTTGCAGAGTTACTGCTGTTTAATTGCACAACATGAGGTGTACTGTGAAAGGCAATATGGTCAGTGGTATATTCCCTTCAAGTCATTCAAAGATGTAAACTTATCTTTAAATAAATGTCCCTTTTATGTTGTGCAATTCATTTTTTAACTTTCCATGTAATTTAATATCAAATTATCATACATTTGCACCAGTGTTATAAAAGTAGAGTTACACTAACCCCCTTTCCACCCTGCTAGTTAGAATACACTTGTAAAATGAGATTCCTGTAAAATATTTTTATATCCAAAAATACAGAAAAATCACCAACATAACAGGCAAGGATGAAGACAGTCCACTGGAAACAACATCAACTTCAGTATCTCAAATTGCATTACCTGATGACATTATTTAATGCCTTTCTAGATATTTTTGTCTCGATTAATGGCCTTCTATGTTTCCTGCACCCTTAGTGCTGCTTGAACTGCTGGATAAATGCACATTTTTCTCTGATGGCTCATTATTATTTCCACCCTCAAAATGGTTAACATTAAACTTTCTGAAGAAATATTAATGGTCCTTTTCAAACTTTTTTTTTACTTCATTCTTGTTCAGGGTGTCTGGCATAATCGGTCCTATCTCTATTACATTTCTTTAACTTATGAACTCGGGTGTATATGTACTCAAAGAACTGATCAGCTTACCTACAGTTGTAAAACTCAGATTACCCTGGCTGCCATACACATCAATGTGACAAACCTTTTACTATCTAAACAGCTACTAATCCTAAACACATTTTTCTGTAATACAATAAATGGTAACTTAAGGGCAATGAATGACTCATAACAATGCAATTCTTTTACTGTCACAGTGTAAAGCCTGGAAACATTGCAATTCAGAAGCATTGCATTTAAGAACTACTTTCTTAATTTAATATCAGTAGCACATACTGTAGTCACTGATAAAACTCTTACCTCAAACTAAAAATACTACATACTACAGAGAACTGCTATACAAAATAACATGCAATTTACATCATGAAATTTATTATACCTACTCAGAATTAATGACAAACTGGAGTCAATGCTTTAGATTACTCATGCGAGTTTTAACTCAATCAACAAACGTCCAATCTTTTCAGCCACTTCTTAGTGCAGCACCACAGTTCGTGTGTCTAAACTACATCCAATACAAATCATGCTTTACAGTTCTCCTATTCATTCACTAATTTCTCTTTATTGCTGGCCTTCTTCCTGATCAATTTGACCATACAACACATTTTTTTGTTTAAGTACAAAGCAATGCTGATTCTTCAAGTCAGCTTCTGGACATTTCTCCATTAGGCAAGCATTTTCCTTTAGAACACTGGAAAAGGTTTCACTGGTAAAGTCTCTCAATAGGCTTTGATAATGTCAGAAGAATAAGGAGGAGAGTCACATTCAGCTTGCTGGCTCAGTCTTTGTTGGCTAAACTTTATTTCCTCCTGAGCCTATTCTGCAGCCAAAAATGCTTTTGCTCTAGTAGGAAAAATATTCTTACGACAACTGAATACAGTGACTTGAACCTCACAGGTGCTTCTCGATATCCCATGATTGCTGAATTAACTTCTCTTTTGTCCAGTGTTCAGTAAATAATAATTTTCCACTAGCATTCTGATGTACACAGTATTTAATAATTTTTCCCTTCTGCCACAGTTTTGCCACAAGCAGCTCTTTCTGCTGGTGTAACTGCATTGTTACTAAGATAAGTATTACAGCAGCTTTGTCGTGGCCAGATTTGGAGCATACATACAATGTGCCTTATGAATTGTGGAATACTAGTTCAGTTTATTTGTGTTTTCATAAAATTAAAGCAATCTGTTAATTGCTGGTTTTCCAATGTAGCATAAAAATAGAAGTTATGTTCTTACCATAACGTTCCATGTTAGTTGTCTTCTTCTCGCCTTCTTCTTGCTGGATGGGTTCGGAGCCGACCTCGGCTCTGACTCGGCCACTCTAAAAGCTCGAGAGTTGGTTCCACCGGCTCGAGGCTCCCCTTATATCCCACAATGCTAGGCGTGAGTTACCTCAGATCTCGTTTGTAAGCTAGGCCCAGCTTATAATAGTAACAGAATAACTATAAACAAAGTCCACCTCTATAAACCAGGGAGAAGAGAAGGGTGACCTACATCCTGATCCAGGAAAATATGCACAGCAGCATATACCTAAAGTAAGGAGGTGGTAGAAAGAGAGGTCACAATCAAAACTCCTCTAGGTCTGTCCAGGCCAGGGGGAAGGAAGGTGGGACGCAAGAAGAAGGCGAGAAGAATACAACTAACATGGAACGTTATGGTAAGAACATAACTTCTATATGTTAAGTTGTCTATCTCGCCTTCATTCTTGCTGGATGGGGCCGCGTCCCTAGCACCTTGTCCCGGGTGGCCTAACGGAACAGACTCTTGAGAACAGTGGAACCAAAGTTAGCTCTATGCCTAGAAGCTAAATCCAACTTATAATGAGAAATGAAAGTGTGAGGAGTAGCCCAAGTAGCCGCTGCACAAATGGTGTCAATAGGCAGTCTGTCTTGGAAGGCTATAGAAGTAGCCAAAGCTCTGGTAGAATGGGCTTTAGGTTTGTTAGGCAGCTTTTGGTGTCTAATTTCATAAACAAGGGAAATCAGAGATGTTAGCCATCTAGATAATGATACCTTTGAAACTGAAAGTCCCTTTCTGCCTTCTGCATAAGAGACAAACAGCTGGTCAGATTTTCTGAATTGTTTGGTTATATCCAAATAGTACCTTAACTGACGATGAACATCTAGCCAATGCAATTTTTGTTCAGACCTGTTAGAATATTCTGGAAAAAACACAGGGAGGGCAATGCTTTGATTTAGGTTAGACGCCGAGGCTATCTTAGGTAAAAAAGACGGGTTGGTTCGTAAAAATACCCTGTCCTTATGGAACAACAGATAAGGAGGTCGACAGCTGAGTGCATGAAGTTCTGAAACTCTTCTAGCTGAAGTAATAGCTACCAGAAAGAGTGTCTTCCATGATAGCAATTTTAAGGAACAGGAGGCTGCAGGTTTGAAAGGGGAAACAATCAAAGAACTAAGAACTAAATTTAGGTCCCAAGGAGGAGGAGGAGGATTTCTTATAGGAGGTCTGAGCAGAAAAACTCCCTTCAAAAAGGCTTTGCAAAGCTTGTGGGACACGATGGCAGACTCTGAAATGCCCACATGAAAGTTAGAAATAGCTGCCAATTGAACTTTAAGAGTAGAAGGAGATGAACCTGCATGGAAGAGTTCAGCTAGAAAATCAAGGACCATTTGGATGGAAGCAGTGAAAGGATCTATGTCCCTTCCTTGAGCCCAATAGGCGAAACGTTTCCACTTACTCAAATAAATCTTTCGAGTGGAAGATTTATGGGAAGCTATCAAAATATCTCGGACAGAGTGAGATATTTGAGGAAGCCTGGCTAAGGTTGGAATTGGAGGAACCAAGCAGTGAGGTTCAGAGAGGGAAGGGAGCGATGAAACTGACCCGACTGATGGATCAAAAGATCTGGAACTAGGTCCAGATGCCAAGGTCGCCCAACAGAAAATGATGTAGAAAGGGGAACCAAACCTGTCGAGGCCAGTAAGGAGCAATGAGGATCAACGAGGCCTTCTGAGCGATAGCTTTCTGTATCACTTGAGAGATTAGTGGGAAGGAGGAAATGCATACAGAAGTCCCCGGGCCAAACTTGGACTAGAGCGCCTCTGCTGGGCTGGCCTGGTAAAGGGAATAGGGTGAAATAATCTCTGCACTTGCTGTTTTGGGGAGTAGCAAAAGGTCGCAGCAAGGCTGACCCCACTTGAGAAAAATTTCTCTCACAACAGAGTCTTTCAGAGACCACTCGTGAGGCATGAGGATAGCTCTGCTCAACTTGTCCGCGATTTGATTGGACTTCCGGGATGTGCGTTGCTATCAGAAACCGCTGAGAAGAAATCGCCCATTGCCACAGTCTGAGTGCTTCTCGACACAGGGTAGGACCTGGTTCCGCCTTGTTTGTTGATATACCACACTACAGACATATTGTCCGTCTGGATTGCTATCGCTCCCAAGGGAAGAGAGTCTTGAAGGGCTTGCAACGCTAAAAGCACTGCTCTCATCTCTAGAACATTTATGTGCAAGTGGCATTCGCCTGGTTGCCATGTGCCCTGGACAGTTCTGCCCTGATAATGCCCCCCCCCCAACCGATCAGGGAGGCGTCCGTTGTCAGAGTAGCAACCGGAGGGGAAGGGACAAAGGGTCTTCCCAATAAGAGCTGAGGGGAAGACATCCACCACAGAAGATGATTCCTGCATGTCTGCGTAATCATAATGGTGTGGGACATCGGAAGTTGCTGGTATGACCATTGCGTGAAGAGCATCCATTGAAGGATTCTCATGTGGAATCTGGCTAAAGGAAGCAGAGGTATGGCAGCCGCCATAATCCCCAACACTTTCAGAACTAACCTGGCTTTGATTCTGTTGCTGCTGAAGAGGAGCGAGACCAGTTTGTGTATGTCTGTTATTCTCTGATCTGTTAGTCTCGCAGACATGTTGACTGTGTCTAGATTTGCGCCTATGAAGGTAATAGTACGACAAGGCGACAAAACAGACTTTTCGCAATTTATTGAAATGCCTAAATTTTGACAAATGCGAAAGGTGCAGTCCCTGGCCATTAGAAGAAGATGCTTGGTGGGAGCTGTGAGGAGCCAGTCGTCCAAATATGGAAACACCTGGAATCCTTGACGTCTCAGGTGAGAAGCTACCACTGCCATGCATTTGGTAAACACCCGGGGCAGTGGTGAGACCAAAGGGCAGGGCCCTGAATTGAAAATGACTGGTTCCCAGCCTGAAGCGGAGGAATCTTCTGGAGCGTCTGTTCATTTTTATGTGATAGTACGCATCCTGAAGGTCTATAGAGCACATCCAGTTTCCTTTCCCAAAAGGGGAAGGATGGACTGCAGCGTGACCATCCGAAATCTTGTTTTCTTGACTGACTTGTTCAAGATACTGAGATCCAAAATTGGTCTCCAGTCCCCTGTTTTCTTTGGAACTAAAAAGAACCTGGAGTAGATTCCGGATCCTTGCTGGTCTGCTAGAACTGGCTGAATTGCTCTTTTGCAAGCAGCTTTGAAATTTCCAAAGCTGCAAGATCCCTTTGAGCGGTGGAACATCTGGAAGGGATTTTTGATTGGTTTGGAATGCGAAGAAGGAATGGAATAGCCTTCGAAATGATGGACTGTACCCATTTGTCTTGAGTCAGGGATAGCCAGGCTTCTGGGTACAGTGACAATCTTCCCCGACTGCCTCCGAAGGTGGGCAGTCGGGCAACACCTCAGGGATGCTGAAAGGGCTTATCAGAGAAGGCTTCTCGATTGCCCTGGTTCTGCGGACCCCTGCCTCTAGGGCGACGCCTACCATTGTTGTTCCCCCTCTGCCTCTGGCGGGGAACCGACTCTGTCGCCAGGCTAAGTCCCTTGAGATTGTTTATGGAACCACATTTTCCCACTTTTCTGGCCTTTGGGGTAAGGCCTAGAAGGAGTAGAAAACGGACTCGACGGCAGAAAGAGTCTTGCCATCTGTCTCGCACCTAGTCAAGGTTTCTTTCACTTGAGGACCAAAAGAGATGATCCATCAAACGGGAATTAGTGAATGACATTTTAAAGGGGTCCGCAAAGTTGCATAGCCGCATCCAGGCATGCCTGCGTAAGGCCACACCTGTCCCTGCGGCCCTGCTCGCTCCATCAGCCGCATAAGAAAGGAGGCGCATGGAGGAGTTAGCTATGGAGTTCAGGGTAGCCAGCTGAGTGTTCATCTTGTCTTGAAAACCCGCAGCCGTAGGATCCTTCAACATGTCACTCGCTTCTTTTATCAAGTCTCTTTGAAGACGAGTAAAATGGCATAGGTAGTTCAGCTTAACGCATAGCAAAGGTCGCTGACGAGAACATCCGCTTCCGCACCTGTCCATAGACCTAGATTCTTTGTTAGGGGATGAACAGGCACTGAAGGATCAGCTAGTTCCTTCTTGGTGGCAGCAGCTACCACCATAGCATCCACAGAAACACCTTTTGTGAGAAATTGTTTGTCAGTTGGTGCTGTTATAAATTTGGAAGGCCTCCTGGGGTAGGGTCCCCTGAATCAGGGGCCGCCCAGGCCTTTTTTGCAACCCCCTGCATGAGGGGATCAAAGGGGACACCCAGGAGGTGGAAGGGCGAGAGCCAAACGCCTCAAGATACACAGATTCATCCTCCGAAGGGTTAAGGGCTGGCCAATTTCCCTCTGTTTCAGGATCTCTAGAATGTCTGCGAAAGAGACATCTTCAGAAGGGGAACGGGGAACACTCGAATCCTCTAAATCTGTGTCAGAAGTGACAGACTCAGGTAAGTCTATGTGCTTCCTCTTACACTTTCTCTTCCTAGGGGCTCCCTGCCAATTCAGGAGAGGCCTCGAAGAGGATGAGATCCCCACAGGGGATTCTTGAGGAGCTGGCTCTCTGCGGTCTGGGATGAGGGAGTGAGTCGACATAACCAAAGGCACCGAAGAGGGAGGGGCGGACGGAGCCGACTGTGGAGTCGAACAAGGTTCCAACACACTCCGCATGACCTCGAACGCACCCCTGTCCGGCAGAGCCAGAGGTCCCCGCTCCGAGAAGCTGAGAACCTCCCTCGGCACCGACAGAGATGGCTCCGAGGCCGATGTCGGAGCCGAACTCACCAGCACCGAAGCACCGAGAGGGAGAGGGGGGGTCGGACAAGGATCCGATGCCACTCACCCCCTCGGAGCCGACGAGGGAAGCCCGGCGCCGAGATTCTTCAAAAGAAGAAATCGGAGCCGACGACGGAGCCGAAGACAATTGTATCGGCTCCGACGCTACCACAGTCTCGGTCCCGAGACACCCCGGCTCCGAGCTCAAAGGAGTCGGAGGAGGAATATTTATTGGAACAAGTTGAGGCATCGACTGATGAGTCGGACTCTGGAGCATTTGGGCCAGTGCCTCGGACTTCAAAAGTCTATTCACTACCCTCTGGAGGTCGTGATCTGAGAGCCTCGATGACCTGGAGGAGTGAGATCTATGGCTCCGTTCAGACAGCAGGGGAGACGCTGGAGCCGAATGAACGGAGCCAAGGGACAGTGACCTCGATCTCTTTCTAGATGTCGGCTCCGATGGTCTGATCGGAGCCGACCCAGGAATCTCTAATGCCTCGGCTCCGGCCGGAGCGGAGGAAACCACGGATACTGCAGTCAAAGACTCATCGGCTCCAGCCGGAGCCGATGAAGTAGTAGGCTTCGAAGCCTTAGGCCTCGACTCTGAAGCTGGAGCCGAGGTCTTGGAAGCCTTAGAAGGTTTCCCCGATGACACAGAAAGGGAACCTTCAGGCTTAATTAAACCCCTCAAAATGAGTTTATTTTTTCTCTCCTGCAGGACTCTAGGGCTGAAGCCATGGCATACAGCACAAGAGTCTTGCAGGTGTAAAGGTCCCAGACAATACACACAAGAAGTGTGACCGTCTGTCAGAGACATTTTCTGACAGCAAGAGTCACACTTCATGAAGCCTGAGACCTTTGTATCCTTGGACATGCTCAAGGAACCGAAGTGTAATCACACACAGAAAACACACACACACAGATTACACTGATAGGGGTTCAAAGGGAATTATTTAAACTAAAGGTAAGTTAAGTTAAAACTCCCTAATCAAACACATACACACCCTAAGGATAGGGAAGGAAGGGCCCAAAGGCCTTAGGGAAAGAACTATAAGTTCTTTAGAAAAAAGGGGGCTGGATAAAAGGTAGAAGGGATAATATCCACTACACTAAGGGGAAAGAAAAATACACTAAGCTAGCTTAAGTCTAAAGAATTTAAACTAGTCTAACTTTCACTAACCTGGAGCCGGTAGAAAACACACCTCGATAGCTGTAGCGGCAAACGAGATCTGGGGTAACTCACGCCTAGCATTGTGGGATATAAGGGGAGCCTCGAGCCGGTGGAACCAACTCTCGAGCTTTTAGAGTGGCCGAGTCGGAGCCGAGGTCGGCTCCGAACCCATCCAGCAAGAATGAAGGCGAGATAGACAACTTAACATTCTGAGGTTTTCTATGTTTGCCCTGTCTTTTACCTCTGCTATTTTCTGAAATAGTTCATCTTGAGAATCACCATGTTTAGCTAGTTTTTGCTTCGTTTTAACCTCTGAATTCTGCAGTTTTATCAGGTCATCTAAATACTTACTTAAAACTTCGTCCAGCCTTTTGTCATTTGACTTTATATATTCCCCAACTATTTCACTTATTTTAAACACCTTTGAGTGTACTTGATTTATTAGGTTTATGGGTGTACATTCTAGGCTAATGACCCTAAGGGGCTTTTTAAGCTTAGACATCCTTCTCAAACATATCTGACACCTTTGGTACAAAGGATATTTTAAGGGGTATATGTAAGGCTTGGGTGGTCTAGCTTTTAAAGGTTGACTCTGTTTATTAGAGGATGTACATCCCAGACCAGGGGTAAATTTTCAATTTCCCAAACACTGGTCCGAGTTATACTTAATCTTTGTTAGGGAAGAACTCTGCTTCACATGGATGAAAAGCCTGTTCCAGTGAAAGGGTAGTCTCTGAGACACAAACTAGTCCCTCCATGTTCTATTTATGTCACAGATGAGGTTTAGGTCCTTAGATTGCGAATTCTGATGCCATTTGTTTTACAAATGTGCAACATGCTCATCAGAACAGAAAATATGCACTGTAGGCCAGTCCTCTCAGCAGTCTGTGGGAGACAAGAGTATCTGGATGGGGCTTTGAGGCAGTTTGCATACAACATGTTGTTTACACCCTTGTATTATTTTTTGTTTATGCCCTTGTATTCTTTTTGTGAGGAACCTCTGTGGATATTCCATCTGTTGTATGTGCCTAGTCATGTACATACCAAAGGGGGAGTTGTACTAAATGACTGGCCTGATGAGATCTCAGTAAAGTGGAACAACGACATCCTTGCATCTTGATGCAATACCTTTGCTTACAAGTTGCGCAACATTGAATGATTTTCTTGCTTTCATAGACATATGATGACCAAAGACCAGGTTACTGTTTGCATACATTCCCAAGTCCCTGACAACAGGGTCTTCTCTTAGAGGGGTGTATCATCAATGTGGGAATTTCCAGGGTTAGTATTTTCTCAAAGGATACTATTATGCATTTCTTGGCACCAAGTTTCAGACCATGGTTCTGGCATCAGTTATTAGTCTAGCAGGCCTTCTTGCAAGATATTTGATTTGATTCTCTCATGTTTGTGAGGACCAGGTCCAGGATGTTATAGCCTCTACTGGGTGTATGGACTAGCTGCTCCAGGGTGTTTGTATTTCCAAAGTCCACGAGTCTCTCTGCTTGCATGTCTGGGGTTGTGTATGATTTCCCGTTTATAGTGGGGTAGTTAAAGTCACCCATGATTACGGTGTTGAGTTGAATGGGATTTGTATGGGTTGCCTAGGTCAAAGATGGAGACTTATAACTTGCAAGGATATGGTATGAGACCAGCCTTGAGGTTTATTTTTGATATAAAATGATACACCTCCACCTTTTGTCCCTTCCATTTGCAGTACGTGGTCTTAATGTGTGGAAGATAGAGTACTAGAGTACTCTGTGGTTTTAAACCATGTTTCAGTAACTGCACAGATGTCTACATTGTCTAGGGTGATGACAGCTTGCAGGGAGTGGATTTTCTTGTTTAGACTCCTGGCATTGAGCAGTAACACCTTTACATTTTTGGGGTTGGATTTGCTCTGTCAGAAGGTTTATCAGGTCTGTAATGCCTTAAAAAGACACTATGTAGTTGGACAAGGTTTTAGTCCATATTCAGAAACCTAGAGGGGCCAAAGTGCAGACCATCCCTGGCAAAGCAGTGTGGTCTGCTGACCACATCCTCTCATGCTGACAAATACTGTACCCCTTCAAATGCTACCAAAATCTAAGCCAATTATTAAAGTCAATTATATTTTGAAGACGAGAGTACAGGCAGGATGGAGAACAGTGTCAGGAGTGATTTGTGACAGACGAGTACCAGTAAGAGTGAAAGGGAAGGTCTACAAGAGGGTAGTGAGACCAGCTACGTTATATGAGTTGGAGAGTGGCATTGACAAAAAGGCAGGAGTCAGAAGATGTTAAGATTTGCACTGGGTGTGATGAGGATGGACAGGATTAGGAATAAGTATATTAGAGGGTCAGCCCAGGTTGGAAGGTTTGGAGACAAAGCCAGAGAGGCAAGATTACATTGGTTTGGACATGTGCTGAGGAGGGATGCAGAGTACATTGGAAAAAAGATGCTAAGGATGAAGCTGCCAGGTAACAGGAAAAGAGGAAGGCCTAAGATAAGGGTTTATAGATGTTGTGAGAGAGGACATGCAGTGGTTGGTGTGACAGAGCAAGATGCAGAGGAGTGGAAGAAATGGAAACAGTTGATCCGCTGTGGTGACCCCTAACGGGAGCAGCCGAAAGAAGAGGAATATATTTTGTTCATACTATGGCATCCAACAATGAGGGTATAAACTCCTTCTCCTTTAACTCTGTCCCAACCCATACCATAAAAAACTACTCGGTAAGCTCAAGCCCACCAGCCTAGCTGCTGACAACCTCCCATCAGAATTCCTCAAAGCTTCCTCCGAAGTCGTACCCTACCCCATTTCTATCCTCATCAACCGGTCTATCTCTGAGAACCATGTCCCACTAATCTGGAAAGTCTCCTATATCACCCCACTGCATAAAGGTGGCAACTCTACTGAGCTTAATAATTACAGGTCCATTGCTATTCTTTCACCTCTCTCCAAAATACTAGAAAAATGTATTCACTCCCAGCTTCTAAACTATAAACTCCTATCAAACACAGAACATGGTTTTCGCCCCCACCACAGCACCACAACTGCCCTCCTCAGTTTTACTAACACAATAAATGAACACAGAAATCAGAATAAATATGTCTCATCCAACTTTTTAGATCTCACAAAGGCCTTCGACACAGTTTCACACCAAAAACTACTGTCAGACTTGGCCACATTACATCTCAGTCATTCTTCCCTAGCTTGGTTTCACAGCTATCTAACCAAACGCCAGCAGGCTGTTATATGGCAACAGGAGCTATCTTCTTTGCTTCCTGTTAACACAGGAGTTCCACAACGCTCCATATCAGGCCCCCTACTTTTTTCCATCTTCACAAATCAACTCCATAAATCCACATCTCTCGCCTCTGTCATCCAATATGCAGATGACTCTACCCTGATATGCTCCGCCCCCCACCCCCCCCCCCCACCCCTCTAACACAACTACAGGCTATAACACAACAATCCTTCCTAGAAGTAGAATCCTGGCTAACTAACACTAACCTTACACTGAACCCAAACAAGACCAAACTCATGCTCTTTCTCCCCACCAAAACACCCAATCCCTCAGCCGCTTTTCAAATCCACTCCAACAACACAATCATAACCACCAGCTCACATACCAAATTATTAGGTGTCACAATTGATAAATTAAAATTCGACCTACACCTCTCTCAAACCATTAAAAAAACACACATCAAACTAGGTTCTCTCTACTGAATTAATCCTTTCCTAACTAGACATTCTAGACTAAGCATTGCCAGGACTCATCACTTATCTACTGTTCTCTATGCTTCTCCCATCTTTACAAACATTAACAAAACTGACCTTACCAAACTTGAATCAGCCTACAATAAAATAGCCAAGTTTGCCACAAGCACCCCATATAGGTCCCACCACTGCTGTGTTCTACAACAAATAAATTGGCTAGAATTCCCATAACTAACCTACACCCAACTTGTCTTTACTCACCAGCTAATATTCCAGCCAAACAGAACCTCAGCCCTACAACAATTACTCCAACCATATGCCAACACTCGACAACTCCAATCCTCACACAAAACACTTTTCTAAGTATCCAAAAGCAACAGCAAAGCCGGTGGACGCCCTCTACTCCCACCACATCCCTAAACTTTGGAACTCAATCCCTCAACACATCCTAAATGCTACCAACCTACACCAATTCAAAACTCTGCTCACAGACCACCTCACTAACAAGTGGCTCTGCTCCTGCACCAAGCCAGGCTAATACCACATAAGCCCACATCAAATTTCATCCCCTAAATTTTATAGTCTCCATGTATATCCCCACTCCCATTTGTTAACATCACCTATCAGCTACCTACAATAAGAGTATAATTTGATTTTTTTTTTCTTTTGTAAGGGTATACATATGCACATGTATTCAAGTATACTCAAATGATCAACTAAAGATGAACCCCTGCCCTAAAAAAAAACTATATATATATATATATATATATATATATATATATATATATATGATTTTACTATATTTTAATAACTTTCTCCTTTTTACTAAAGTGCCTATTGTATATTGTACTTTCTTTATTGTCTCTACATACTTCTGTTAAATTCTATGTAAAACCAACACTGTACCCGTCAATGTTGTTCTTGTTTTATTGAAGCTTTTCTCCCTGGGCCTCTGCTGAAAATGGGCTCACACCCAAATGGACTATCCCGGTCAACAAATGCAAAATAAAATAAATCTCTGAAGAAGGTAGAATGCTGCTCATTGCTAGGTACATACCAGCCTGGGATGCATACTCCAAGTGCTCTATCATATCCCTCTTCATATAGTCCATGGAGGTGTGTGTCTCAGGTCATTTACACCAGCATGGACTATGACTGATACTGGTACTCAAGGTTCAGTGATCTGAGTGCATGCGTGATCTGGTGGGTCCTAGCCTCTGACAGGCAACTGACCATGACCTCTTCTTTCTCAGTCTAGTGAGCAGGACATCTCTGTGTCTCAAAATGGAGTCTCCCATCACCAAAATATTGGGTTGTGTGATTGTTTGCCTTATGGATTTAGAAGATGAGACAGGATGTGAGATGTGGGTGCATGTGTTGTGGTAAGTGTTGTTTTAATAGAATGTTTCTGAGGATGCAGAGTAGGTTTCTACTGTAAGTGCAATGTCTGGGAGGCCTTTGGGGTTCAGGAAGATTATTTTTAAGAGCCTCGGCATATGATGGGCTATGCTGTCTGGACCATGTGTGCGGTGGATGTAGTATGAATGTTACTGCCAACCTGTTTGATGTTACAACTGCTGGTATGTGACAGCCTTGACTCCAGTGACACTGCATTTATATCTCTCTCACATACTATATCAATCTAAGTATTACATGGTTGCCTGTAAAGATAAGACCGTTGCTACACTGCCTTAAATCCTTATTATGTGACCAACAAGGGAATGGTACAAGAGGACTTGCAGCTGGCTAGCTTTGGTGCTTTAAGAGCATAGGCTATAAATCATGACTATCAGGGAATAAACTTGTGGGCCTGTGCTCCTCACCATGCAAACTAGTTGCTCGTACCCAAGTACTGAGGAAATTTAAGGGGCAGTATT
The DNA here is from genome assembly GCF_019279795.1 of Protopterus annectens. Classification (NCBI taxonomy): domain Eukaryota; kingdom Metazoa; phylum Chordata; order Ceratodontiformes; family Protopteridae; genus Protopterus; species Protopterus annectens. Next base: position 1,819,784,102 of record NC_056737.1, on the reverse strand, counting down.
ATAGGAACAAGAGACCTTAAAATAACCAGAACCCATCTCCCGCACTAAAGCTGAAACTTGAACTGCTTTGTGCTGAACAGCTACAAGGTTCTTTCAAGCCAGAACTTTGTCTTCTCCTTTTCTGGTTTACTTTCCATTACTTTCTTCAAATTTCTTCTTTGCTGACTTCCAGTGTAATTACTGGCTAGCAACTGAACTGTACCAAAATTTATATTGTTTATTGACTTTTTTTAAACATTTTTTTTTTAAATTTTTACACTTGGAAAGCTCTAATCAACCTGCTGCTCAGCGTGCTGCCATCCTGGAGGGCAAGCCTGCTGTAAATGCATGATCATACTAATCATCAGCCTGCACTTTCAGGGTTTAAAAAGCCTTCTTGCCTCAAGTCTTAAAGGCATATGCTTTTGGACTGTATATTCAAGTCACTACCAATTTCTGCCTTTCATGAATACGGAACTTGCTCTTTTTTGGTTACTAACATAGATTTCCTGGGTGATGATCTTTCCACTGCTTCATGAATTCTTTCTTGGTCCATTAATTTTTCCCATATTATTAAGTGGAAAAAATCTAGTTTGTGTGCAGTTGTTGATGCTGAGTTTCTCTTTCCATACTGCACCAATATTTTCATTTCTTTATCTATTGCCTTTTGCCTCTTATCAGCTCCACCAGAGAATACTTATCTTTTCAAGTGTTAGCCATACTGTAACTTGAAGCCAATCATAACACTTCTCAAAAAGTTTGGTAGGCAAAATGCAATCTAGCTCTTAAATAATCAAGAAGATGTACAGAAAAAGCACAGCACTACTGTACTCTGACGAAAGGAAGGGATCCACTGAAACTCAAAATGTGAGATCTTTCAGCATAAACCAGATAAATGCAATGGACTCTAAACAGATCCACTGAGAATCAAACAAAAAGAACCTACAGCACGCAGCAAGTATTGACAATTATGTTAAGTACTTCACTATTTTGACAAGAAGTGATGCAATGAGCCTCAAGAAATAAGCACTTGCACTACATGGTAGAAAAAATGCAATATGCTCTGCACAGATCCACTAAGACTCAAATAAATACACAACAGGAGAGTTCTGAGGAGGAGTTTCTGTATTTGTCAGAAACACCATCATGCCACATCAAATTCCCCACAACCCTAACTTGGTGCTCCCAAAAATTCAAATCGTCTTTAACAATTCCAATTATTATTTCATTTCTAGCTACCAATCCTATCATTGTCCCTCAAAGAACACAGACATTATCTTAATGCCACTGAGGCATTAAATATGAAACCAAATTCCTTCCTGCTAATGGACTTCAATTACCAACTGCTGACTGGCAAATTACACTTCTAAAACCAAATACATTCAGCATTTCCAAGATTTTGTTAATATTCATGCACTGAACCAAATTGCAAAACTAGCCACAGAGAGCCTAATGTACTTGTCCTTATCAAAATATCCCAAACCAGTATCCCATTCTGGATCTCCTCATTCCTGGTTAAATATGACTACAAAAAAGTCATCTTTTCTTTTATGCCTACTTGGCAGCACCTCACTGCCAAATAATTCTCCAGGGCAAATCTATATCAGCGGGTAGAAGACCTACACAAAATTCAACAATTTGCTGCAAATTAAACCAAAATGAATGTTTTTCCATTCACCACTGATGTTTGCCAGCACCTAAACATTTGCATTGAAAAATAAATAGCCATCTGGCTTAAATATAATGGCAGATTTAGGAATAAATCTCTCTGGTGGAACATCCATATTAGTAAACTGTAAAACCAATAACAATAATGAAAAGTTGTAATAATGCCCCACACCTACATCAAGACCACACTTAAACATATCAACACGGAACTTAGGAGCACTACTACAAAATGTTAAGCACAGTATGACCTTAAGGTTAATTAGATACTAAATAAAACTACAAATCTTTCTTCAGTCAGTAAATTAAGGAATAGTCAAAAAAACAAACAAAAAAATGAGCTCATCCATAATAATATCACACATTCTGACTCCAGGGATATAGCCAATACAAAAGTGCACAAATTTCGTGTTAACTTTACCCTGTCTACCTACACTGTTATCCTAACTATCCTTGTAATTTTAATTTCTCCTGAAATCATCTTGGAACAAGTCTTAGAATCACTGTTGCAGATTGAAAATAAAACTTCCACAGGACCAGAAAACAAAAGGATACATTTTCATCAGTGCCAAGTATTCACTATCCATGTGTCTACCTAAACTGTTCAACCTTAGCCTACTCACATGGTTTTTGCCTGATGCCTTGAGAACAGCCACTGTGAATTCCATACATATGGGCTGTCCTTCTGCAGACCTGAGCAATTATAGACTCTTCAGTCTCTATAGCCTTATATGCAAATCTGTGTAACATATAATAGAACTCACTTCTGCAGACATACACAACTTAACTATCTAAATCCCAATCAGTTTGGAATTATGAAGGCAAAGTCCTATCTCTTGAGCCAAGTAAGCTGCTTTGAAGAGGTTACAGAGGCTGTGAACAGAGGTAAATATGTGCATACCGCTATCTCAAACTGACCAATGTTTTTGACACCTCCCCCATAACAGTATTACTGAAAAATTAAACAAGCAGTGTAAACCCCTACTCTGTCTTCTGGAATGCAAATTGGCTATACAGGGATCAATTCTGGACCCTCTACTGCTTGTCATTTATTTTGCAAATATCCAAGTGAATATCTCAGAGGTGTAGCTAAGTCTGCTGATGACTACAATGTGGGCATTGTTATCCGCTCAACCACTGATACTGTACTAAAACGCTACAGCAAAGGCTGGAATACGCACATCCATGGTGCACCAGAAGTGGTCACAAACCAAATCCAAAAGTACAGACCAGTAATGCTTGGCAAAATTAGCTATTTTTACCTTATGTTATAAATGGCACTGCTCTTGAAATAGACTTGGTCATAAGATACCCGGGTACTTATGTGGACAATACTCTCATTTCATCATCATGTTTCCACCATAGTCAGGAAATCCTATTACCTAACCCATTTAATTTCCAGGGGAACATCTTCAAAACCCAAAGAAGTAATCTTGGCAATGAATTCTTTCCTTTTCAGACCTATCATCAAAATACAATGCTCCCTTTTTTATGCACAAATCCAACATAATCACTCAGCTGGAAAGGCCCCGAGATTTCTGACCAAGAAAACTGAAGGCCTTAAAGCCTTCCATTACCTCAACATATTATTTCAACTCTTGTACTGAGTAGCATACCAGATACTATGATTTGACTTGCCTCACTTTTCAAGTCATGAAAGACCCAATCCTATTTCATCTCTTATTATTTTGCAAAACCAGTGGCTCTACTAAACACCAGTACTAGGGAAATAAAGCTTCACCAGCACACAAGCAAAGACTTTCCTATAATACTAAGTATTCTCAACTTATAATACATTACAACCACTTGTCAAAGCACTACAATGGCTACCATTAATGCTAGTCTTGAAGAACAGTTAGGTAGACACAGATTTATACCAAGGTTACAATGTATGGCCCTGCTCAATTTGAGAGGTGAACACTATTAAGCGCTTGAAAAGGATAACAAGAACTTTTAGGTTCGAAAGGTATCTTATGATCTGCATAATCACTTGCCTAGTACTGTTTCTAAGTGTTCACTGAAAATGGAAACATTTCACTGTTTATGGAAATTTTAAGGTCTTCCTTTTCTGTTAAATTGTGCCTCTCTCTCTCTCTCAAACAATGTTGCAATACAGTACAGTACACTTATTACTAAAGATGGGAATTACTCTAGTAACTTCAGATGAACAGTAATACTTTTTGCTGCTAAAGAACAAAATACTATGTCAGCTGTGAAGCAGTTTGACTTTTAAACCAATGTCCCTTTGGCTAGTCTGGCAGTGTCAAGGTTTGGCATTCTCAAGCTCTCAAACAATATCAGACGTCATTACAGCACACAGCACTATACCTGCTGCGAAGATCCACTGAGACTGAAACAATGGCAGCAAAATGAAATATGCTCTGGTCTCTAAGTTTTGACAGCTTGAAAGTCCAAAACAGCTTCTCTCTAATTTGGCAATTTTTTCACAATATTTCTTTATGGACTTTACTATCAAACTCAAATGCTTGATCTCTTCACACAGTGCAAATCAAGAAGTGGTTGTAAGTTCACAAATCAAAACCATGGACTAATTATGACCATTTTAAGTCTGAAGTGGATTTCTAAAATGTAAGGAAAATGGAACAATGGTCTTTTGTCTAAGTGGTTGTAAGTCAGGGATGCCAATGTGTGCACGCACGCGCACATGCATGCACTCACACACACACACACACACACACACACACACACACACACACACACACTTAAATAAATCATCAAAACAGAACAGTAATCTTGGTCTATACAAAAGAAACATATGTTCATTTCTTATTTCACATCAAGTAACTATAACAAGAAAGCCAATCTACTGGTTATCTGTTTTAAACCACCCACATATTATTAACCATATTTATATTCGACTGTTTTGTTCCTCAAATCAATTTCTTATTCGACAACACTTCTGCTCAACATCTGAGCTGCTGGCTGCTGTGATTTACCTGTGAAAATCAACTGCACACACACACACACACACACACACACACACACACACACACACACACACGCTGATTTAATTATACTTTTCTCTGCACTTAGCATTATTTAAGATTAGTTATTTATTTCATTGAATATTAATTGAATATTGTGGTCTCTGTCTTTCTGCAGTTAATTTGGCAGAAGTGTGAAAAGGTGTAGCCAATCTGGGTTCATTGAAGGTTGTTACTCTGCTTTTGAAATTCTGTGTTAACTCTTAGCCTGGGGGGTTTCTGTTGGCCTTATAATCAGTGTCGGTCACATTTCTGTGAATCACTTATGCTCAACATCTGAGCTTTTGGCTGTCGTGATTTACCTGTGAAAATCAACTGGGCACACAAGCTGATTTAAGTATACTTTTCTCTGCACTTAGCATTATTTAAGATTAGTTATTTGTTTCATTGAATATTGTAGTCTCTGTCTTTCTGCAGTTAGTTTCCTACCTTCCCTCCCTGTTCTTTTTGTCATGTTAATCTTGGTGGCTTTGGAATTGGCAGCCACTGCTGTAAATTTGTTTTTGGATACTCCTCTGGGCCCATCTCATTTGCTCACTCAACTGAGTACAGTGAGATCATATTTTAATTTCAGACACTCCTATCAGTCCCATTTCTTCTGCTGTGTACAGAGAGCGAGCTTGGGAAGGACAACCCCTATAGTCTCAATCTGTTCTGTTCCCTCCCTCTCCACTAAAAAAAAAAAAAAAAAATGTATACTTTCTTCAGCTGCTCTTACTTAACTGTCTTCTACCTTATTATCTTAGTTTGCTGTTCTGTGTGCTCTTAAGTGTTCATGTGCTCTTACTCTGCACTTAGTGCCTCCATTTTGATTTTTTCATAATTTACTGCTCTCTGCACTTGCCATTTTTAATTTATCTGCATTTACTTACACTGTATTTGCCTTAATATTAATACATATTCCTGTGCTAGCTTGTACTGCATTTAAAGTGTTTTGCTACTGTTTTAACTGCTTTTCTGCAAAAAAAAAAAAAAAAGTTCTAAGCTTGTTTCCCACCTTTCCTGTAACTAACTTAGTCCAGATACCGATTTGCTGTATCCAGGACTGTTTTGTAAGTTTCTGAGCCCCCCAGACCTTTCTGTGTTGGAGGGAAGCCTTCTAGCTTATCAGTGGGAGTGGTAAGCACTATGTAGCCTATTTATCACAAGAGGAGTGGTTTCTGGTCCAGAAACTGTAGTTTATTGGCCATTTGGGCATTTTTCCATCCCTTTCAACTTTTTGGTTTAAAAGCTCATGTTTGCGGACCGTACAGCAGCCCTCAGCTGAGGTAAACTATTACCGGTGTTAGAAAGTCTGCTCTTCAGTTTTCCCCTTAGAACGTGCTTGTTCTTTTACTTCTTACACTTCAATTAGCTTAATCGGCTAGCACTTTAACAGGCTTTTGTCGCATTTCCTGTAGCACACTTAGGTGCTAGCAATACTAGCTGTTCCTACACAGTATTAGCACCAGTACATAGTTATGAACACCCCTCCTGGTATGACTGTAGGGCAATTTCCTGTGCTTTCTCCTACTAACCTGGTGCACTTGGGCATTCTGAGACAGTGTGCCAACTGTCTCATGTACACAGACAACCCTCTCCTCTTACCTCCCAACACTCATACCTGTGAGAGATGCACTTATATCAGCAAACTGGAAGCAGTGCACTCTCCAACCAAGACTGGACTAGCTGGTCAAGAGGAGAAGGTTAACACCTGCAACTCACTACATAGAACACACAGCTCTCCAAAACACCAACCATCCCATCCCACACACAGAAACACAAACCGTACAATCACCTTCACGGAGGCTCTCAATAAAAATTTACCCAAACAACAGTTACCCCCGAACAGAAACGCACTTGACCACCACAACACCAACCCCAACCCCAGAACACACAGCTCACCAACTACAGCGTGCCTCTCAACCCAAGCCTTTAAGGCAAAAAACTTTGCACAATGTACTAATCATAGGAGACTTAATTGTGAGCCACACTGATGTCCCACTCTCACTAGGCTAAACAAGGAGAAGGTGACAATCAGTTGTCTATCAGGTACCAGGATCCACCACATAACATGCACTCAGATCACTCCACAACAAGTACAAATATGACTCGGTCATTGTCCATGTGGGAGTGAATGACCTGAGATGTACCTCACTGGACTACATGAAAAGAGATGTGATGGAACTCTCGGATTATGTGGCCTAGGCAGGTATGACCCTAGCCCTGAGCAGTATTCTACTGTCACCCAGAATGATACCACAATATGAGCAGAAAATCAATGACTTCAACAATTGGCCAAGTTTCTGGTGTCATTCTAAGGGGATTCAGTAACTGTCTGCCTGGGACTACATGATTGGCAGACCTCGATGCTTTGCCACAGACGGCCTGCATCTGTCACCCCTGGGATTCTGGGTGCTGGCAAAGGCTCTTGCCACCCCTACAGTGCCTTTTTTAGGCAGTGTTCCAAAGACCAAAATTCCACCATAACAGCTACAAACAAATGCAATCTGAGGGTTGTGCTGTTCAACGCTAGAAGTCTAAATCTCAAGATGTACTCGCTCGCTCTCCTCAAAATGGAGAATGTCGACATCTGTGCTGTAACGGAGACCTGGTTTAAAGAGGCAGAAAGCACCCCTGCGCTCCCAGGCTACAACTCATTCCATACCTTCCAGCCCCACAATACGGCTGGAAGCTCCAAAGGTGGTGGTGTCTCCATATTCTTAAAGGATATGCACACCTCTAGACTGGTAGCCCAGCACAATGAATCTGAGACACTTCAGTTACAACTAACACTGAGTAAGACGGCAATACAAGCCATAACCTGCTATAGAACCCTAAACATGTCCCTAGACTCTCACTCCAAGTTCCTAAGCACCATGGAATCTATCAAGGTCCAATCCAATACTCTTATACTGGTTGACTTCAACTACCCTTCAATCAACGGGGAAAACTATTTAAGTACCAATGTACAGGCCCAACACTTTCTGGAATTTATCAATTCCAGCCCCCTGGACCAGCTCATTCGGACTCCCAACTAGAGGAAGTAACATCCTCAACCTGGTTATCATCAACATGGGAGACCACTGCTCCACACCTATAGTCAAATTCCTCCCTGGGTAAATCTGACCCCAAACTGATCACCACGGAAATCTCCATCTCACCTACATCCCCCGCTAAGGTCACCACCCTGAAAAACTTCTCTAAAGCCGATTTTAGGCTCCTAAAAACAAAGGTGGCTAACTTCCCGGCATCCATGCCAATGGAAAATAGCTGGATGACTGCCAAATCATACAACAATGCACTGTACGAGCATGTGCACAAATGCATGGACCTTGCCATACCAAACAGAACTAAAACTCTCTCCTCCAAAAAAGGAAGCCAATCTGGTGGTCCCCAGCCATCAATAAACTATAACAACAGAAGGAAGAAACTGTTGCAGAAAAAAAATGAAGTCACAAGACTGGAAAACCTCCGTTATTAGTCTCAACAAAAAGCTGAGAACTTATCAACTCCTCTAAAGCCAGCTACGAAGGCAGAACTGCGTCTGACACCAAAAACAACCACAAAGCCTCCTATAGCTATATCAAAAACCTCAAAGGCAATACCCAGATTTACTGTGAGTTATTGCACAATGGCACCTCCTATAATGAGCCAACAGATACAGCCAACACACTGGCCGAAAGATTCAGTGCTAACATTACCCCTTCCCCCCAAGGGCTCTATCACAATACCAGAAGAAAGCCTGGTACTCACCATTTCTGCGGCACAGGTAAAAGCTGCATTGTTCAAAGCCAAAAATACAACATCCATGGGACCTGATAATATCCCTGGCTGTGTCCTACATGAGCTACAAAACAAACTGGCACCACATCTATGTGCCCTGTTTAATCAAAGCCTTACCTCAGGCTATGTCCCTAACAAATTACGCACTGCTACAGTCATCCTGGTCCATAAAGGTGGAGCAACTACAAACCCCGGGAATTATCTCCCTATTAGCCTGATGAGTCTGGCATGCAAAGGTATGGAGTGCATCATCATGGACCTGCTTAACAAAGATACAGGCAATCTCCAAAACTCTTGACCTCACACAGTTTAGCTTTGTCAAGGGGAGATCCTGCCTGCTGAACCTGGCTGACTTCTTCGAGGCAGTCACCAAGGCTGTGGATGAGGGTAATACAGTGCATACAGGCTATCTCGACCTGGCCAAGGCCTTTCATACCATTCCCAGTATCATTGATAAACTCACCAAACTAGGCATCATTCCTTACATCACTAGGTGGGTTTCAAATTGGCTCATAGACAGGACCCACAGAGTGAAAGTTGTGGATTCTAAGTCAGACAGTTGACCAGTCACGAGTGGAGTCCCACAGGGCACAGTCCTGGGCCCTCTCCTGTTTGGCATCTACTTCTCAGAAATCCAGTCCAGCACAGAAGGCCTTTAGCTGACCAAGTTCACTGATGACTGCAAGCTAGGAATCATTATCAGCTCCCCAAGTGATGCAGACATCTTACAAATGGGCCTCTCTGAGACCAATGACTGGTATCGGAACCATGGCCTGAAGCTTAACGGCAAAAAATGCATCATCATCCCCTTTGGAAAAAAAACTCAGTTCCCATGAATTACCACGTTGATGGGAGCCCACTGAACACTGAAGGGGCCATAAAAGATCTGGGAACCCAGGTCAACAGCCACCTCACCTTCGAATACCACATTGCCACTGTGGTCAGAAAGTCCTTCTATGTGGCACATCTTATAACCAAAGGTTTTTAATCCAGGAAGAAAGAGGTCATCATCTCTCTCTACTAATCCCTCATTAGACCAATCATTGATTGTAGTCCTTCAAAAGAAGCACGTTCCACGTATACTTACATGGCGAAGTGAACAAAAATAAAGAATAAAAGCTTATGGCAAGTCAAGCAGCATGACCTCCTCTTTTTCTGTACTCCTGCTAAGGTAACTGCTGCATTTAGACAATGTGGATGCCTCCAACAGTAACAAGCCCAATGACATCTTTAAGAAAAAGGTTGATTTCTACCAACCCAAATGTAAATTCTCTGAAAGTCTTAGGGAGGTATGCTTTTACACGTTACAAGGCAACCACCAAGTCAATTCCAGTATTAGTAAGACATACAGTAATTACAATTTACATACGTGAATTACTGGGTCCAGAAATATCATTAGCCTACAGAGAATACCTTGCCCAATCACTAATCTTTTCAATTCCTTTGAACTTTGGGTAGTTGCTGTATACTCAAATTCTGCTTTTCGGCCTAGTTTCCATATTCTCAGTACCACCATTCCAGACATGAAATGCACTGTATGGAAAAGGTTGCTTTACCTCTAAAAAAACAAACAATTTATATACGTAACTATTACCTGCAAGCTGCAGCAAGAATATAGGGACCACCCCACAAAATGTATATACATAACCTTCAGTTGCAAGCTATAGCAGGAATGTGAGGAATATTCTCCATCCTACCTAAAAAGTTACTGCTATGGTCTTTTACCAACTATTTCTGTGTGTGAATGTGTATAAATGATGGACAAGAATGAATTAGAAGATGAAGATGACAGTCAATTACATGTACCACCTGAGCTCATATCACAGTAGCTCAAGCACAAAAGCATGAGTGTTCAGTTGATGTATTCCTTATCAAGATATAGATAGACATGATCTTATCACTCATATGCATCTTCTTGGAAGGTGATTTAATTTTGCTGCCTCACAGAGAAAGAGCAAGACAGACTTCGCACTGCCTATCAGTGATAAACACTTTCTCGGAGGTGCAGCAGCCTTGAAGTCAGAATAAGATCTGTAAGGTGTGTTTGCTTCCTCTCTCATAGGGGGTTGCAGAGATCTTTCCACCACCCATGCAAAAAAAAATTTTCTTTGGGATTACTGCATTTGCTTGCTTTCTTCAAGAGCTCAAAAACTTGTGATGTGAGTTTCTGAGTACTCAAATTCAACGAATATGAGTAAACAAGGTTAGTTTTGAGATCCACTCTTGACTAGCCAAAAGAGGTGTAGAGGAAACATGGATTAGATGACCCCTCAGATGCAGTAATAGGCTTCACTCCACCAGAGAATGTCAGTCAAGTCCCCTTTTTCTTAGTAACTGATACTGAGACATATTTCTGGCCAGTATTCATACTAATTGATATATCTCTTCATCCACTTGTGGGCTGCATCAGGAGCATCTTTCTAGGGCCATGCCTGCATATTTGAAAGCCACCATCTAGTCCCCGGGACCATAGTTTGAGACCACTGTTCTAGTAAGTGCATTACATTATTATCCCTGATCTGAAAAGCACAACATACAGATAGGAAACATAGATTCATAGATTCATAGATTAGTACTAGGCTAACTGCCCTTGCGAGCCATTTTAAACCTAGCCAATTATCCCCTGTGAGATTCAAACCTTGTACCTTGTGTTTGTAAGGCAAACACCTTAACCATTAGGCCACCCTCCCAACCCTAATAGCACTGGCAACAACCTACCCAGATGCCACTGCAACAAAGTTCAATAACACAATAAAACAGCAACTCTGTTCAGTAACAAAAACATTTATTAAAACTAAGGTGAAAAAAATGTTTTATCTAGACACTTTTTTGATCACTTGAAATAACTGAAGATAAACCTTATTGATAAAACTAATAACTATCGCAACTGAGAGATTAGACAGCCCAGCTTCTAGTTTATTTATTCTTTTATTTTGAAAAAACTGCACCACGCTGCACAGACTCCACTGACATACTGGGATAAAGCCCTGATTACAGTCCAGGCAACCTAAATTTGATTAGAGTTATAGGCAACTGCTGGAGCTAGTGTGAGAAGGATGGATGCCCCTATCTTTGAGGGAACGGGCACTTGCTTAGAAGAGGGGCAATGCTGCAAAAGGATGACCCAGTGACAAGCATTCTGTAACAAAGCTACAAATGTGATAGTCCTCATACTGGATATGTAGGATTAAGAGCCAGCTGATCTCCTTTCATGGGGCGGATAGGCCATATTAAATATAGTCTCACTGCCAGGATGCTATCATGGGTACAAATCACTGCTAAAGCTGCCTGTATGATCACCTCCACAACCAGCTCTCACCCTACATGGGGTTCACCCAGGAAGCGAGGAATGAATGAGCCTGGTCAAAAGAGGGAGGCCTAATGGTCATCAAGCATAGTGGCCAAAAAAAAAAAAAGAGAGGGGAAAAAAAGAACCAAAACAAAAATCATTCTTCAAGCTCTTCCCATAGTAAGTATCAAACTGCATTTAAATTTAATTAAAAAAAATGAAAGTTATGTACTTACTATATCAATAAATCCGTGTTGTCTGGCTCAACCTATGGGTTATCTGATCCAACACCATCCAAATCCTTCAGACTTCCAACTCGTCAAGCTCTTCTTCCCTTACCTACAATCCCCCACTCCTCAAGTGATCCTTCATATATAGAGTTTGCCCCATCTAAAGCAAGCTCTAACCTACAAAGCTCCCCAAAAAGAGGAGGGTGAGGGTTTTCAAGAACAAGGAGAAGATGACTTCCACTGCCCTGTCATCTCAGATAAGGAAGACCACCAAAAATAAAGGCGGGGGGGGGGGTAGGACTGGGGAAGGCTGAACCAGATGGAGACAGACAACACAGACCTGTTGTTATGGTAAGTACACAACTTTCATATTCAATTTCGTCCACTCCATCTGGCTTCAACCTGGAGGAAAGATTCCCCAGCCATGCAAAAATCTTGGGAGAACTAAGGAAGGATGTTCTGCAACATGGAAGAGCTAAAAGAAGCCTTGGATTTTGACTGAATATCCAGCTTGCAATGAGAAACAAAGGTATGATAGCCCATCCAAGTAGTAGCTTCACAAATTTCATCCAAGGATACTCTGAAAAAGAAAGCCGAAGAAGTAGCCATAGCTCTGGCAGAATGACCCTAAGGTTTGCCTGGCCAGTCAAAGTATAAGTGAAAGAGATGCAGTCTAATAGCCACTTGGATAAGATTATATTCAACACAAGTTTGCCCAACCTAGATCTTGAAAAGAAAACAAATAATTGACTGGATTTTCTAAAGGCCTTGGTCCTGTCCAAATAAAATCTCAGTTGCCTAGGTGCATCCAAACAATGCAAAAAGTATTCACCCTTGTTGGAAAAATACGGAAAAAACAAAAGAAGGTGAATACAGCATTGAAATTACTCTCCAAAGCCACTTTGGGCAAAAAAGATGAATTTGTACTGACAAACCCTATCTTTGTGGAAAAACAAATAAGACGGAGAGGAGTCAAGAGCTTGTAACTCTGAAATCCTCCTTGCCGAAGTAACAGCCACAAAAAATAAGGTCTTCCAAGGCAACAAAAGTTCAAGTCTGAAGTAGCTGAAGTTTCGAAGGGAGGTCCTGCAAGGACTTGAATAAGAAATGCAAATCCCAAATAAGAACCAGATCTCAAAATGGAGGATGCAACAAAAAGGTACCTTTTGAGGAAAACCTTGGAAATCTTGAGAGTTGCCAGACGGACATTTTCCCTGCAGACATGAAAGTTAGAAATAGCTGCTAACTGCATCTTAACTGTAGAAAAACTAGAGCCTGAACAGAATTAACTCAGCAATAAATTCTGGAACAGACTCGAAAGCAGCAGAAAGGGGATCAAACCCTCAAGATTCTGCTCACAGCTCAAAACATTTCTACTTACTGGAATACACCTTCCCCATTTGAATGCCTTTGAGATGAAGTCAAAATATATAATATGCTATCAGAAAGCTTGGGATTCCTGGCCATCAAGAGAAATGGAGAAACCATGTGGTTAACTTGAGGGACTATGCACTGGGAGAATCCAGACCCACTGGATGATAAATAAGAAATGAGATCCTGAATGGGATCTAGAATCCAAGGTGGGAGGGTACCGCAGAAGAGTCCAAAGGAAGAGGAACCACACCTGACAAGGCCAGAAGAGTGCTAGGAGGATCACTGTCACTCTGCAGTGGACTGTATCCTGGAGAAATTTCGCAACCAGAGGAACCAGGGAATAAGAACAGAGGAGTGTCAGAGATCAAGCATCGAGCAGAGCATCTGTGGGTAACTGCTCCTGAGAAGGGACTAAGGTGTAATAGCTGCTGCACTTGGTGACAGATGGAGGCAAAGAGGTTGCAACATGGAGTGCCACAGTACCAGAAGATGCAAGCTGTTACTATTGTCAGCCAGAACACTGGACTTCCCTGAGATTTGCGTTACAACCAGAAACCACAGAGGTGAAATCCTCCATTACAAAACTCTTAATGGCTTATCATCAAAAAGGATACGAACACATTCCCCCCACATATTGGGATGCTAGACAACAGACATGTTGTCCATCTGCATTGAAATCACACAACTGAAAAAGGCATCCTGAAAGGCCTGCAACACGGCATGTCCAGAACACCGATGTGAATGCCAGCCTCTGCAGAAGACTGGGACCCTTGAACTGTCCTCCTCTAAAACTGTCCCACCCATCCAAGAAGGGAGGCGTCCATGTGACTGTGGCAAAAGGAAGGGGAAAGACTGTCTCCCGTTGTTCACTAAGGCAGAATGCAACCACCACTGAATTTGGTTGTCACATACTTTTGTCAATCTTACCAGAAGTCCACTGGATGAGTCAAGAATGACCACAGTACCACCAGGGTCCACTGCAGAACCTTCATATGAAACCTGGTTAGAGGAACCAACCTTATTGAAGCTGCCACGTGGCCTAGGAGATGCAAGACTGCATGATCTGGAAGCTTTCAAAGCACAAAGACTGACACTTTCTGAGACTGAAAGCTGATCACTGTGTAGCTCAGCAGCTTGGTAATTTGACTGACAGTATCCATGTGGCAACCTATAAACTCCATGTCTGAACAAGTTGTATACCTGACTTTGGATAATTGACCATAATACCTATGTAACTGCAAAAATGAAGTAAGGTGTCCCTGTCCGTGACAAGTGATGCTCTTGTGGGGGCAGTAAGGAGCAAATCATTCAGGTAAGAAAAGACCCGGAAACCCTGCAGCCAGAGCGATGCTGCGACCACTGCCATGAAGCTGGTGAACACCCGCTGGTGAGACCGAATGGCATGCACTGAATTGGTAGACAGAGGATACTAGTCTGAAGTGCACAAACCTCCTGGAGCACCTCTCTATCCTTTTATGATGGCAGACAGTCTTGAGGTCCACTGAGCACATCCAATCATCCTTCCTCACCACACACAGAATGGACTGCACCATGGCCATCCAGAATTTGGTCTGTTTCTTGAAGGGATTCAATCTGCTTAAATCAAGAATAATCCTGAGGTTCTTGTTCTTCTTTGGAACCAAAATGAACCTCGAGTAGACCACAGATCCCCTATGGTCTGGTGGGACCTGCTGGATGACTTAATTTGACAGCAGCTTCTGAATCTATAATTCTGCCTGTAGTCTCTGACAGAGTCAAACATTTTGGAGATGTTTGTAATGGAACCTTGCAATTTGTGACAGGGGAATAATATAGTCTCTGGATATAACTCAATACCCTTGTATCTGAGGTCATGGATACCCAAGCTTCTGAGTGAAGAACCAAGCAACCCCTTACTACCTCTAGAGCAGGACAGTCGGGCAACCATTCAGGGCTGCTGAAAGAGCCGGCCAAAGAAGAAACTGCAGAAGCCCTGATTCTGTAGACAGCCCCTGCCCTTTGGGAAGTGTCCATTATGGCCCTCCCTCCTGACCTTGGAAGGAACCCTCTGAAGTGTCCTGGGAAGACTGCTGTGACTTTCTTAAAAAAAGACATTTGCCCTTCTGATTCCACAGAAAGGTTCCCTTCTTGCTCCCGGTTACAGTTTTCTTAATTTTCTGCCCAAACAAGGAAGAGCCATCAAACAGGGTATTAACAAAGGATGCCTTGAAGCAATCCGTAATGTTACATAATTGTATCCAAGCGTGATGATGCATGGCAATGCCAAAGCCAGCTGCCTGAAATGGTTGGAACTTCATTGGAAATAACCCTCATGAAAATGCTGGTGATTGAAAGCAGGGTAGAAAACTGAGCCTCCATCATCTTTTGAATCTCTAAAGACTGGTGCATCTTAACATTCCTTGACACTTCAGGCACCAGAACATGTTGGAGTCTAGTCAACTGTGATAAATAATTAAGAGCCTTCAAACCAAATGTCGCTGTCGTATATGATCATTTCCCTAAATAGTCTAAAGCCGGAGATTCTCTTTTTGTGGGATGGACCAAGAAACTCTCCTCAGTAATTTCCCTTTCCCACCACAATCACATCCATGTCTGGACCCTTACTCCAATGTGACTGGTCCTTGGGTGGAGCAAGAATTTTATTGGTCTTCTTAGGAACAGACTCCACCATGTCAGGTTCCTTCCACTCCCTCAGAGACACGAAGTCTATGAGTGCATATAGAGGGAGTACTTTCCAAGGTGTGGATGGACCTACGCCAAAGGTCTCTAAAAATACTGAAGGGGGGGCTTTGGTGGTCCAGCCTCAGTGTTGGTGAAGAAGCTCCAAGAGATCACTAAAAGAGGCATTATCCCGCAGAAATTTACAGGACCCCTCTCCTTTCTTGAGATCAATATCCTCAATGGAACACTCCTCCTAGCAGCAGATGTGCTTCCTCTTACACCACCAAATACCTGTAACCTCTTGTTCAAGGGATATTGGAGAACAGGTTGTCGAGGCAGGAAGCTCCACCATGGGAGAAGATTGGAGACCAACCGGCATTGGTTGTCCAGGAGCAGAATGATGACTGGTTACAGATCCAGATGAGGAAAGGAATGGAACACTGGCTGGGGACACCCAACTCATCTCCTTAAAGGAGAATATCCACTGCATGATGTCCAGGATAGAAGCGGAAGCTAGTCACCTGGAACCGACGGTAACGGTATCTAAAGATAAGCGAGACACACATGAAGGTACAGGGAAGAGTGGAAAATGATTAGTCACTGTACAATAGGCAGAAGACAAAGGAGTCTGTCCTTTCCAGTCATAAGATGAGGAGATGTAGGTTTGAGATTCATGTCACTACATCCAGCTGTTTTTAGACTTTTTTTTTCCCTGGATAATCAAAGGCATTTTGGATGTAGAACAGGCAAAAGAGAAAATAAAAAGTTTGCCAAGCAAAGAGAGAGCCAAGCAAGATTAAGGGTCTCTGTTTCTCATTCTTCTGATAATGGCAAACCCACAGAGAAAATTTGCTAGTGAAACCTTCTCTGTTCTTTCAAAGGAAAATGGCTGGGCAACAGAAAAAGCAGAGGAGCTGACTAGAAAAATTAGAAGTATCTTGGACTTGAACCAGAGATTGCTCAGAGGTGAGCAGTTGAGATGATGAGGAAGATGACCAGCAATAATTTGAAAATAGAGGATACATGGATTATTATTACAGCAACATTGTATATACAATGCAATTTGGACATGAGAACTGTGCTTTTGCAAGAAGTGGCTAAAAAGGCTGGAAGTTTGTTGACTGTGATAAAGTGGTGGGAGGATTCTAAAGTATAATTCCCATTTCGTCATCAATGTTTAAAAAGACAAAGATCGAAAGGGATAAAGTTGTTGTCTCTTTCGGCTTTTCCCGGTTAGGGGTCGCCACAGCGGAACTCCAGCCCGCTAATGCCTGGCAGTAGATTTTTACATGCCGAGTTGCCGGCCCTGATGCACAACCTTCAACGAAGGTACACCCATTCACGCATGTCTCCACACAGAAGACGCTCTTGCTGAAAATCAAAAGGGGTAAAGTAATTAAAGTTTTTGTTCTTAGTAAAATGTAAACTGCATGCCATACTGTAAAGCAGCTCTGTAAAGTATGCAGAGGTATTTTAAATGTGAAATGGGAGGTATCCCTTCACTGAATGCTGTTTATGTTAACGACATTAAAGTAAGAAAGTACATTTTCTTGACTGTAAAGCATCCAGGATATTTACTGTAAGGTAAATGCTGGATATAAGCAATATAATGTTGTTTTCTTGAGCTGCTAAGGGCTGTACTGATCACATTATGTGACTATTAAAACAATAATTCCTCTGATTTATAAACAGACAAAATGTTCTTAATTTATGCTGCAGACAAAGATTTTTTTCTTCAAGCAAACAAAGTAGAAAATGCAAAACATAAACATGTTAGCTCTCTAGCTGTATCTTTCAATGAAAAGCTAGTCACTGTTTTTTCCACAAAGCACCAGCAATGGGAAAAGTTATATCTACACATGCAGGCAAATCAGGAAGTGTCTAAATAATAAGCTCTGAGGCATTTGTATAAGAAATAGGATTCGTATTTAAAGGTGATGTGGCAAGCAGTGCAGTAAAAAATAAATTAAACTTAGATACTAACAGAAGTACATTTGCAAGTAGTTGTTTTTCTAGTAGCCTTGGTATTAAAATATTACTTAAAGATAGCCACTGTATTATTTCTTAAGGATAAACTTCTCTTTCTGGGAAGTATATAAAGTTTCTTGTGTTTGGTGTGAGTTAAAGTTGGGGTTAAAAATACGTCTTGTTTATTGAGTTTTTCTTGAAGCAAAAAAGTATGGGAAAATGTGACATGTTCAAACAAGATCTGAGAAGCAGCAACAACACAGGATCAGCCTGCCAAGCATTACTGTGTGCATGTAATTGCAAGTTGGAAATATATACTTCAAAAGAACTGCCATGCAGAATATGTCAAAATCTCTTATCAGAATGACTGCTGTAGTGGAACTATGTTTTCAACTCCCATCATTACTTAAAAAGTAATTTTATAATGCGTTTGAGTGGTCAAAGTTGCATGCCCTCTGTCACAGAATAAGTTGGTACAGCTAGTTTATCAACAATTGTATTGTGTGCCTATTACTGATGACAGTTTGTAACCTCAGAATGAATCCTTTATAAAAACTGCAGTCATATTGTTTTTCTTTCAGTCTCAACTTCAGATAAAAGAAAGCCTAGAAAGCCTCTATTTGTGACAGTACAAATTCCAAGACTAAGGACTATTAGATCTAGAGAAAATGATGTACAGTGACACCTGATGTTTTACTGCAACTATTCTAGTATCACTAAATGCATCTTTTATAAAAGGCTATTTGTTTAAGATCACCTATAAGTAATGTTTGTTTGTAATTTGTACAGTAGAGCTGAATGTGCGTTTATTGATTTCTTTAATAACTGTACATGCTTAAATATGTACTCTGTAACTTGTCTTAGATGTAAATTCAGTGTTTCTATAAGGCCAAATGTGTCACCATATACTGTTTCACTAAGTATGCACTTCTAGACAGTTATCTCAGATTTGTTATTAGATAAAGGTTATCTAAGGCAAACTGCTCAAAACGTTAAGAACAACTGATAGAAAAATAAAATGCTTGTCATTCCTTATAAAAAATTACAAATATTCAATTAAAATTAAGTGCCATCTTTGTAATAATGAAAACATCTTAAGATAACATAAGCCTAGCCTATTACAATAGGCCATAAAAGGTCAAAAGTTCAGACTGCTAGTAAAGTTTTTTTTTTTTTTTTTTCAAACTGATAACATTACAGTTCTGGAATAATGCTTTCCTATTTGCAAATAGTAAAATAGAATTGTTTTTGGTTATTAGAAAAATAAAACTTCATCTGCTTTTCTTACAGTGTCTGAACATTATTTCTCAATATTATCGTTTGCATGACATGACACTGCCTCATCAAATTTGTCATGGAATAGGTTCATAGGTAGGTACTAGGTTATCGGCCCTAGGGCCTATACAAGCCTAGCAAAAAAGGTACTCTGGCTTTCGTCACCCAAGAAAATTAATTTCCTGTGCCCGTGTCAAGCAGAGCTACAAAGGTGATCCCTGGGGTGAATTTCCTATTTCCCATCCAATCATCAAGATTTTTCTTGAAGAGTGCTAATGAGGAGCTTTGTTTGATATAGACTTAGATATAAATTAACATCTAAATTTGGCAAGTAAAAGATTTCAGAATGTCAACGATACTGCAGGTATAGTCAAAAAAGCAAAAAGTACTGAGCACTGAATTATATTTAGAAGTGTAGGGTGCAAATAGCGATATTACAGGATATACACTTAGAAATTAATATCTGAATTTGGCAAGTAAAAGATTTCAGAATGGATTCCCAACACAGTATCAGGGACAAAGGAAAATGGGTAATAATACTGACTGTTAGAGGGGCCCCCAATAGGAAAAGAAAGACAATAATGAATGGATACTGTCAGGGAAAAAGGTTTACACTGGCATGTATTTATGTTCTACCTAAAACTACTATTATGGAGCATAACAGAATTTCAGGTGAAATAACCTTTAAAAGTGAGTATTATTTATGGATGGGGAATGCAATCCGATTGCAACAGAGATGATATATCAAGGGAACATAAAACAAAATACTGCAGATTTCTGAAGAAATATATGAGAATATTTGGAATAGAAGATGTGAATCTACGAACAGGAATGCAGACAGAATGTGTATATTATTCTCTAATTTACAATAACTGGGCTGGACTGAATAGGAGTTACATCTTAGAGGATCATGTGTACTTAACTGAAAGCTGTGAAACATATCAAATAACTATTTCAGATCAGGCATCAATAAAATAAAGATGCAGGGCAGTGAAATACGATGCAGGCATTGGTGTTTACTACTTATTTGTGAAAGAGAAATTTAAGGAAGGGGCAATAGGAAATTATTTGAGGGTTATTAAGGAAGACTGCTATTTCATCAAATGGCACAGTTAGAGAGTGGGATACAATGAATGAGTTTAGAAATATGGTATTAAGAGAAAAAAAGGGGAAAGAAGTAATAGGAATTATTTAGAGGGACTGTCAAAGGTTTAAGTATTGCAGAAGGTTGAAGCAGAAGGAGAATGTCACAGAACAAGAGCAGCAGCAATTGCTGAGTGCTAAAGGGTAAATAAGGAAATATTTGGAAATATGCATGAATTCAGAAAGGCTGTTGTTTAGCAAGTGGAAATTCCAGGGAACATAAACTATTAGCACTTAGGCAAAAGAAAGTAGAAAGGGTTGCTGTCAGACTTAAGGAGCCTAAGACAATAAAACTAACCAGAGAATGTAAGGGGTATTACAAATATTTCATAAATTCTATAAACACTTGTATAAAGCAAATGAATGGGGAACCAAAAAATAGGCACACACAGAAATGTTTATGGAAGGATTAGTTACGCAAAGGTTAGAGGAAGATGAGGCTTGTGAATTAAAAACCAAGAAAAGAAAGGAAAGGATGAGATAAACATGGTGATATATAATCAATTAATAGGGCACTCTCCATGAACAGATGGTGTTCCTGTGGATGTTTTGAAGACAGGAGGGAAAAAGAAGTTATGTACCTACCATAATGTTCCATGTTAGTTGTCGTCTTCTCGCCTTCTTTCTTGCTGGTTGGGTTCGGAGCCGTTCCTCGGCTCCGACTCGGCCATCTTCAAAAGCTCGAGCGCTGCTTACTGGCTCGAGGCCACCCCCTATCCCATGATGCCTGGCGCTAGATACCCAGATCTCATTTGGTAAGTCTAACTGCCAATGTAAAAAGAAAAGAATCATATCCTATAATATATAAAGCCTACCAGTGAGGCTACTAGGCAGAGAGGAACAGCCAGAGAAGACTCAGCCAGTGAAAAAACGTAAAGAACTCTTCTCGGTCCACTAGGATAGGGGTATGGAGGGTGGGACGCAAGAAAGAAGGAGAGAAGAAGACAACTAACATGGAATGTTATGGTAGGTACATAACTTCTTTATGTTAAGTTGCATATCTCGCCTTCATTCTTGCTGGTTGGGACAGCGTCCCTAGCACCTAAAAACCTGGGTGGCTCATCGGAACAAACTCTTCAGAACCGTGGAAACAAAATCAGCTCTGCTCCTGGAGACCACATCCACTTTATAATGTGAAATGAAAGTATGTGGGTTGGCCCACGTAGCAGCTGCACAAATAGATTCCATGGTCAACCTAGCCTGAAAGGCGACAGACGTGGCTAAAGCTCTGGTGGAATGACCTTTAGGTTTGACAGGCAACTCTTTGTTCCTCAGTTGATAGATAAATGTGATAATTGTAGTCAACCACCTAGATAAGGTTACTTTTGAGACTGGAAGGCCTTGTTTACCCTGAGCATAAGAAAGAAAAAGTTGGTCCGACTTCCTGATGTCCTTAGTTCTATGCAAATAAAAGCATAGCTGCCTATGAACATTAATTGATGCAATTTATATTCCGCCCTGTTGAAGTGGTTGGGAAAAAACACAGGAAGGTCTATGGACTGATTCAAGTTACTTTTTTGAAGAAACCTTAGGAAGGAAGGGTTATAGTCCTGAGAGTAACCCTGTCATTGTGGAACACTAGGTACGGAGGACGGGTACAAAGAGCCTGAAGTTCCGAAACTCTTCTGGCTGAAGTAATAGCTACCAGAAAGAGGGTTTTCCAAGATAAAGACTTCAAGGAACAGGATGCTGCAGGTTCGAAGGGGGGCAAAATTAGAGAAGCTAAAATCAAATTTAGATCCCATGGAGGGGGAGGATCTCTCACCGGGGGCCTGAGCAGGGTGGTCCCTTTGAGAAAGGCTTTACATAGCTTATGAGACATGATATTATTTTCCGACAGGCCAATGTGAAAATTTGAGATTGCATCTAACTGAACTCTAATTGTAGCGGAAGCCGAACCAGCATGAAAGAGTTCCGCAAGAAATTCCAAAATATGGTGTACAGGGGCTGAAAAAGGGTCTATATTCTTGGCCTCTGCCCAGGAAGAAAAATGTTTCCACTTACTAGCGTAAGTTTTTCTAGTGGTAGACTTGTGGGACGATAAGATAATTTCGTCTACAGAGGGGGAGATATCAGGAAGCCTGGCTAATGTCGGAAGTGGAGCAACCAAGCAGTGAGCTGGAGAGATTGCAGGGATTGATGCAGCCCGCCCGATTGATGGATCAGGAGGTCCGGAACTACGTCCAGAGTCCAAGGCTGCTCGAGAAGATGATGATGCAGGAACGGGAACCATATCCGTCGAGGCCAGTACGGAGCAATGAGGATCATTTTGCAACCCAATGCGGTAGCTTTCTGTATTAGCTTGGGAATTAAGGGAAACGGAGGGAATGCATAAAGAAGTCCCTGAGGCCAATTGTGGACTAGAGCGTCTCTGGAGGAATGTCCGGGAAGTGGAAGGAGAGAGGAAATTGCTGCACTTGCTGTTGAAGGGAGTTGCAAAAAGGTCGCAGCAAGGTTGACTCCATTTGCGGAAGATTTGGTCCGCAACTACCTGATTCAGAGACCACTCGTGAGGCATGAGAATTGCTCTGCTGAGCCCGTCTGCTATGACGTTGGACTTCCCGAGGATGTGCGTTGCGATCAGAAACCGTTGGGAAGAGATCACCCACTGCCAGAGTCTGAGTGCCTCTCGACATAGGGGGTAGGACCTGGTTCCGCCCTGCTTGTTAATGTACCAACTACTGACATATTGTCCGTTTGAATTGCAATGGTAGGAAGAGAGTCCTGAAGAGCTTGCAACGCTAGAAACATGGTCCTCATCTCCAAGTCGTTTATATGCAGATGGTACTCGTGAGGTTGCCAGATGCCTTGGACTGTCCTGCTCTGATAATGCCCCCCCCCCCGATCAGGGAGGCATCCGTGGTTACCGTAGCAACCGGAGGTGATGGGACAAAGGGTCTGCCTTGAGGCAGTGATGTGGAGACCATCCACCATGCAAGGTGCTTTTTGCATGCTTCTGTGATCATAATCATGTGAGACATAGGAAGCTGCTGGAAGGACCATTGGGTGAAGAGAAGCCACTAGAGAATCCTCATGTGAAAACGAGCTAGAGGAACGAGCACGACTGCTGCTGCCATGAGACCTAGAGACTGGAGGACGAAACTGGCTTGAATTCTTCTGCATGCTAATAAGACCTGCACATGTTGGCGAATTACTTGTATTCTGTCTGGTGGGAGGCTCGCCAACATGTCCTTTGTATTTAAATTTGCGCCTATAAAGGTGATAGACTGACAGGGCGACAATGCAGATTTTTCGAAATTTATTGTGATACATAGCCTGGAGCAAGTCTGGATAGTGTAGTCTCTGGCTAGCAGACATTGCTGCCTGGTGGAAGCAGTGAGGAGCCAGTTGTCTAGATATGGAAACACCTGGAATCCTAACCGTCTGAGATGAGCGGTAACTACTGCAATACATTTGCTGAACACCCTGGGGGTTGTGGTGAGACCATAGGGCAGAGCTCTGAATTGATAATGACTGGCTCCCAGCCGGAAGCGGAGGAATCTTCTGGAGCGCTTGTCCATTTTGATGTGGTAATACGCATCCTGAAGATCTATAAAGCACATCCAACTGTCCTGACCCAGAAAGGGTAGAATGGATTGTAGCGTGACCATCCGAAACTTGGTTCTTCGAACAGACATGTTCAGTCTGCTGAGATCCAGAATGGGTCTCCAGTCCCCTGTCTTTTTTGGTACCAAAAAGAACCTTGAGTAAGTTCCGGATCCTAGCTGGTCTGCTGGGACTTCCTGGATGACTCTCTTTCTTAGCAGCTTTGAAATTTCTTGGACTGCTTGATCCCTTAGACTGGGTGGAACATCTGGAAGGGACTTGTTTGACAGTAAGGGAGGGTGCAGGAAAGGAATTTTGTAGCCTCCGGATATAAGGGACTGTACCCACTTGTCTCGAGTTATCTCTTGCCAGGCTTTTGGGTACAGTGATAATCTTCCCCCGACTGCCTCCAGAGATGGGCAGCCAGGCAACCCTTCACGGATGCTGAAAGGGCTTGTCAGAGAAGGATTCTCTGCTGCCCTGGTTTTGCGGACCCCCTCTGCCATGGGGGTGGCATCTGTTATTGTTCCCTCCTCTGCCCCTGGACTGGAACTCACCACGTGTGTCCGGCAAAGCTCCCTGGGATTTCTGGAATTACATCTTTCCACTCTTCTGACCTTTTGGATAGGGTCTGGATGGAGTGGAAAAACGGACTCCCACAGCAGAGAGAGTCTTGCCTTCCTGCTCACACCTGGTAAGGGTATCCTTCACCTGTGATCCAAAAAGAGCAGATCCATCAAAGGGGGTATTGGTGAAAGACGCTCTGAACGGTTTTGCAAAGTTACATAGCCACATCCAAGCGTGCCTCCTCAGGGCAAAGCCTGTGCCTGCGGCTCTACTCGCACCATCGGCGGCATAAGATATGAGCCTCATGGAGGAGTTCACCACTGAATTTAGAGTCGCCAGCTGGGAAGCCATCTTAGCCTGAGCCCCCTCAGCTGATGGATCTTGTCGGGTATCTCCAAGCTCTCTAAGGAGATCCCTCTGAAGACTGGTGAAGTGGCACAAATAATTCAGGGACCTCATGGAGAAGGTCGCTGAAGCGAACATCTGCTTCCCGTATCTGTCCATCGTCCTAGAATATTTATTAGGTGGATGAACAGATGAAGTTTCGGCTAACTCCTTTTTCGTGGCCGCTGCAACCACCATGGCATCGACGGGGACGCCCTTCATCAAAAATTGTTTGTCCTCTGGAGCTGTTATGAATTTAGCAGGTCTCCTAGGGGTTGGTTCCACAGAATCTGGAGCAGACCACGCCCTTTGAGCCACGACAGACATCAGTGGGTCGAAGGGCAGAGACGCCCAGGAGATGGAGGGTCGGGAGCCAAACGCATCCAGGAATACCGACTCGTCCTCAGAAGGGGCTAGGGTGGTCCAGTTCCCCCTCTGCCTAAGCATCTCAAGGATGTCTAAAAAGGAGACACCTTCAGAGGGGGATCTAGGGGACCCTTCCGAATCCTCCAAGTCGGTATCTGAGGTGACAGACTCAGGGGAGTCAACATGCTTCCTCTTGCATTTTCTCTTGCGAGGTGGCTTCTCTGAATGATCAGGGAAGGCCTCGGAAGAGGATGATACACCCAAAGGGGTGTCCTGGAGCGCTGGATCCCCATGCTTGGGGTCTGGAAGAAGGGCAGAGGCTGACGCAGGCACCATAAGGGGAGGAGCCGATGGGGTCGATCGTGGGGCTGACTCCGGGGCCAGCACACTCCTCATCATCTCGAAGGTGTCCCTGCCCGGACGTAGAGAGAGCTCCGGTTCTGAAGAAATCGGAATCCCTCCCCGCACCGAGAGGGACGGCTCCGAGGCTTATGTGGGAGCCGTGCTCACCTGAACCGAAGCTCCGAGGGGGAGAATGGGGTTGGACAAGGGTCCAATGCCACTCGCCCCCTCGGAGCCGACGAGGGAGTCTCGGCGCCCAGATCCCTCCAGGGATGGTACCATGGAATGGATCGGAGCCGACGACGGAACCAAAAGACAGGGTATCGGAGCCGACGGTTCCACAACTCGAACCCCAACGAACTCTAGCTCCGAGCTCAAAGGAGTCGGAGGAGGAATATCTGTCGTGGGCGGAACCAACCCCTGATGAGGGGGGCTGGATAACATTTTTGCTAGGGCCTGCGATTTTAACAGTCTACTGAACACTCTATCCACGTCATGGTCTGAAAGTCTCGAGTACCGAGAAGAGTGGGATGAGTGGTGACTATGCTCCGATTGGAGCAAAGGTGATCTCGGAGCTGAACGTATCGACTCCAGAGAAGGAGACCTAGATCTTTTTCTACTCCCAATCGGCTCAGAGGAACGTGCCGGGGCCGACTGGGGGGGAGAAACCTCGGTTCCAGCCGGAACCGAGATAGATGGTACCGCTTCACCCAGCGACGGTTCCGAACTGGGAGCCAAAGGTTTAGGTGTCTTAGAAGATTTCAGTGGCTGAGCCTTAGCCGGTGAATCTTGGGGCTTAAGTAAATCCCTCAAGATCAACTTGTTTTTGCACTCCTGCAGGACTCTTGGACTAAATGCCTGGCAAATGGAGCAAGAGTCCTGCAGGTGCACAGCGCCCAGACAATAAACACAAGTGTGCCCATCTGTCAGAGACATCTTCTGACAGCATGAGTCACACTTCTTGAATCTGGACAGCTTGGGATCCTTGGACATCCTGAATAGAAACCAAGGAAAAAACCCAGACAGAAGTTAAGGTTAAAATACCACAAACACAACAACTACTGCTACCAGAAGTATAACTAAACTAGCTAATAAATACTATAAACAACAACTATTAACTATTTATTTATTTATTTATTTATTTTTTTTTAAGAGAGAAAGACAGAAAAGGTTATCCTCTAACTTAAACAGAAACCTTTTGAGGTAAGGAAAGGGCTAGAAGAGGGGGGGGGGGACTCTCTAATTAAAACGAGTTTCGAAAAAGGGAAGGAATTCAGATAGAAAACACTAAAATACAATAGTTATAACTAAAAATGGAATTCTACACTAAACTAACAGTTTTTATGACAGAAAAAACAAGTAATAATAAGTTTTATACGACCTGAGCCAGTAAAACAACCTCGCAGCAGAAGCGGCAAACGAGATCTGGGTATCTAGCGTCAGGCATCATGGGATAGGGGGTGGCCTCGAGCCAGTAAGCAGCTCTCAAGCTTTTGAAGATGGCCGAGTTGGAGCCGAGAACTGGCTCCGAACCCAACCAGCAAGAATGAAGGCGAGATAGACAACTTAACATGAAAGCATGAAAGTGTTACAGAACTGGAAGACTTCTGTTTAACAATATTTTAAAAGAAGGGAGAGTACCACCATCTTGGAAGAAAGCAACTGTGGTCTTGTTACTCAAAGAATCCCGCCCTCCCAAAAAACTCAACTTCATATACACCAGTTTCAGTTTTAAACCATGATTACAAAGAGTTTAAGTCTTATGCTACTTGCATAGAATCCTGGAGTATAATTTTTCCAGCTGATTGTGAAGACAGGAGGCAAAGAGGACTACCTGAGGAAATCCCCACAGATGGATCAAATCTTGGGGAAAAACTGATCTAATTTGCATTCATTAACTTGTCTACCACACGATTTCACTCAGCTGGGATTTTATGAGCAGGGTAATGGTAGCATTTGTATTCCTTGATAGAATAATAGGGTCGATTAGGATGATATATACAGAGGCAAGAATTAAGGAGAGTTCCTCTCTGACAAGCTGTGTTTGAACAAAGAAAACAGGCAGGGGTATCCTCTTTCCCTTTTATTTGCTTTATACTTAGAAACATAGTCAAAGAAAATAAGGAACACTCAAATTTAAGGATACAATTGGTGTGGTAATCAGGAAAAGTTAGCTTTATTGGCAGATTATATTATTTCGTACTTGATAAATCCAGAAAAGGAAATCCAGAAAAGGACACTGCAGTGTTGTGGAACACTTTGAGACAGTTTTTTCAAGGTATAAAATAAATAAAGATAAAACAAAGGCTGTAACAGGTAGCAGTAAACTATGTGCCCAAGCATGTATTATTTTTAGCAATACCCATGCCTATGGGGACATGAGATTAAGTATTTAAGTATATGGATGAAAATTATTCTATTATGGCAGCTACTGACATGTGTGAAGGGACTAAACAAAAAATAATATAAAAACTGAGTAGTTGGAAGCTACTGATTCAGGCTTATTTTTATCAACCAGAGGATACTTTCTGGACCACAATTAATAAAGAGTTGACGGAATTTATATAGGAGAGGAAGAAGGCAAGAGGGGACCTTTGCACATAAAATGGGGCACATTTAGGAGTGGCAGTTGCAATTATTGTAAATATATATATATATATTGGAAGGTGGGTGTGTCCAGATTAGGAATATTTTGATTCAATCTAAATTCAGATGTAACTGTAGAACAAAAGGTACTGTTTATGCTGCTTCATGCCAAAATTGTCAAGGTTTTTATATTGGGAAAACCATGAGATGCTTTAAGGACAGAATACATGAACATATTTACTATATTTCCAGATCTAACACTGATAATGCTTTAGCTAAACACATGTGGGAATATCCAGGTCACAAGTTTTTGTTTTTTGCTATTGATAAATTGGGTATGAATCCAAGGAGGGGGTGCTTTTGACTTGTGGCTGGAATACTGGGAACTATGTTGGCAATTAAAAACTAATGCAATGGAACCTCCTAGCTTAAATGGAATGGTGTCTATTAAATTGTATTTTAAAAATTGTAATCTATGGGATTTCTCTAATTATTTACGATAATCGCAATAAGTATGTCACATTAATAAGTATGTTATATATTTTAAACACTACGAGTATGTACTGTGTGTTAATTTTTAATTTATTTTTGTGATCTTTTCAAAGAATTTAATTAGCTTGACATAAATATGACAGCATCTGAATCTTGACTGGGTAGTTTAGAACATGTTATGAGGAAGGAAATAGAAGTTATGTTCTTACCATAACGTTCCATGTTAATTGTCTTCTTCTCGCCTTCTTCTTGCTGGATGGGTTCGGAGCCGACCTCGGCTCCGACTCGGCCACTCTAAAAGCTCGAGAGTTGGTTCCACCGGCTCGAGGCTCCCCTTATATCCCACAATGCTAGGCGTGAGTTACCTCAGATCTCGTTTGTAAGCTAGGCCCAGCTTATAATAGTAACAGAATAACTATAAACAAAGTCCACCTCTATAAACCAGGGAGAAGAGAAGGGTGACCTACATCCTGATCCAGGAAAATATGCACAGCAGCATATACCTAAAGTAAGAGGTGGTAGAAAGAGAGGACACAATCAAAACTCCTCTAGGTCTGTCCAGGCCAGGGGAAGGAGGGTGGGGCCAAGAAGAAGGCGAGAAGAAGACAACTAACATGGAACGTTATGGTAAGAACATAACTTCTATATGTTAAGTTGTCTATCTCGCCTTCATTCTTGCTGGATGGGACCGTCCCTAGCACCTTGTCCCGGGTGGCCTAACGGAACAGACTCTTGAGAACAGTGGAACCAAAGTTAGCTCTATGCCTAGAAGCTAAATCCAACTTATAATGAGAAATGAAAGTGTGAGGAGTAGCCCAAGTAGCCGCTGCACAAATGGTGTCAATAGGCAGTCTGTCTTGGAAGGCTATAGAAGTAGCCAAAGCTCTGGTAGAATGGGCTTTAGGTTTGTTAGGCAGCTTTTGGTGTCTAATTTCATAAACAAGGGAAATCAGAGATGTTAGCCATCTAGATAATGATACCTTTGAAACTGAAAGTCCCTTTCTGCCTTCTGCATAAGAGACAAACAGCTGGTCAGATTTTCTGAATTGTTTGGTTCTATCCAAATAGTACCTTAACTGACGATGAACATCTAGCCAATGCAATTTTGTTCAGACCTGTTAGAATATTCTGGAAAAACACAGGAAGGTCAATGCTTTGATTTAGGTTAGACCGAGGCTATCTTAGGTAAAAAGGACGGGTTGGTTCATAAAGATACCCTGTCCTTATGGAACAACAGATAAGGAGGTCGACAGCTGAGTGCATGAAGTTCTGAAACTCTTCTAGCTGAAGTAATAGCTACCAGAAAGAGTGTCTTCCATGATAGCAATTTTAAAGAACAGGAGGCTGCAGGTTCGAAAGGGGAAAGAATCAAAGAACTAAGAACTAAATTTAGGTCCCAAGGAGGAGGAGGATTTCTTATAGGAGGTCTGAGTAGAAAAACTCCCTTCAAAAATGCTTTGCAAAGCTTGTGGGACATTATGGCAGACTCTGAAATGCCCACATGAAAGTTAGAAATAGCTGCCAATTGAACTTTAAGAGTAGATGGAGATGAACCTGCATGGAAGAGTTCCGCTAGAAAATCAAGGACCATTTGGATGGAAGCAGTGAAAGGATCTATGTCCCTTCCTTGAGCCCAATAGTAAACGCTTCCACTTACTCAAATAAATCTTTCGAGTGGAAGATTTATGGGAAGCTATCAAAATATCTCGGACAGAGTGAGATATTTGAGGAAGCCTGGCTAAGGTTGGAACTGGAGGAACCAAGCAGTGAGGTTCAGAGAGGGAAGGGAGCGATGAAACTGACCCGACTGATGGATCAAAAGATCTGGAACTAGGTCCAGATGCCAAGGTCGCTCCAACAGAAAATGATGTAGAAAGGGGAACCAAACCTGTCGAGGCCAGTAAGGAGCAATGAGGATCAACGAGGCCTTCTGAGCGATAGCTTTCTGTATCACTTGAGAGATTAGTGGGAAGGGAGGAAATGCATACAGAAGCCCCGGGGCCAAACTTGGACTAGAGCGCCTCTGCTGGGTTGGCCTGGTAAAGGGAATAGGGTGAAATAATCTCTGCACTTGCTGTTTTGGGGAGTAGCAAAAAGGTCGCAGCAAGGCTGACCCCACTTGAGAAAAATTTCTCTCACAACAGTCTTTCAGAGACCACTCGTGAGGCATGAGGATAGCTCTGCTCAATTTGTCCGCGATTTGACTGGACTTCCCGGGGATGTGCGTTGCTATCAGAAACCGCTGAGAAGAAATCGCCCATTGCCACAGTCTGAGTGCTTCTCGACACAGGGGGTAGGACCTGGTTCCGCCTTGTTTGTTGATATACCACACTACAGACATATTGTCCGTCTGGATTGCTATCGTTCCCAAGGGAAGAGAGTCTTGAAGGGCTTGCAACGCTAAAAGCACTGCTCTCATCTCTAGAACATTTATGTGCAAGTGGCATTCGTCTGGTTGCCATGTGCCCTGGACAGTTCTGCCCTGATAATGCCCCCACCCGATCAGGGAGGCGTCCGTTGTCAGAGTAGCAACCGGAGGAAGGGACAAAGGGTCTTCCCAACAAGAGCTGAGGGGAAGTCATCCACCACAGAAGATGATTTCTGCATGTTTGCGTAATCATGATGGTGTGGGACATCGGAAGTTGCTGGTATGACCATTGCGTGAAGAGCATCCATTGAAGGATTCTCATGTGGAATCTGGCTAATGGAAGCAGAGGTATGGCAGCCGCCATAATCCCCAACACTTTCAGAACTAACCTGGCTTTGATTCTGTTGCTGCTGAAGAGGAGCGAGACCAGTTTGTGTATGTCTGTTATTCTCTGATCTGTTAGTCTCGCAGACACGTTGACTGTGTCTAGATTTGCGCCTATGAAGGTAATAGTACGACAAGGCGACAAAACAGACTTTTCGCAATTTATTGAAATGCCTAAATTTTGACAAATGCACGAAGGTGTAGTCCCTGGCCAAAAGAAGAAGATGCTTGGTGGGAGCTGTGAGGAGCCAGTCGTCCAAATATGGAAACACCTGGAATCCTTGACGTCTCAGGTGAGAAGCTACCACTGCCATGCATTTGGTAAACACCGGGGCAGTGGTGAGACCAAAGGGCAGGGCCCTGAATTGAAAATGACTGGTTCCCAGCCTGAAGCGGAGGAATCTTCTGGAGCGTCTGTTCATTTTTATGTGATAGTACGCATCCTGAAGGTCTACAGAGCACATCCAGTTTCCCTTTCCCAATAGGGGAAGGATGGACTGCAGCGTGACCATCCGAAATCTTGTTTTCTTGACTGACTTGTTCAAGATACTGAGATCCAAAATTGGTCTCCAGTCCCCTGTTTTCTTTGGAACTAAAAAGAACCTGGAGTAGATTCCGGATCCTTGCTGGTCTGCTGGAACTGGCTGTATTGCTCTTCTTGCAAGCAGCTTTGAAATTTCCAAAGCTGCAAGATCCCTTTGAGCGGGTGGAACATCTGGAAGGGATTTTTTTGATTGGTTTGGAATGCGAACGAAGGGAATGGTATAGCCTTCGGAAATGATGGACTGTACCCATTTGTCTTGAGTCAGGGATAACCAGGCTTCTGGGTACAGTGACAATCTTCCCCCGACTGCCTCCGAAGGTGGGCAGTCGGGCAACACCTCAGGGATGCTGAAAGGGCTTATCAGAGAAGGCTTCTCGATTGCCCTGGTTCTGCGGACCCCCCCTGCTTCTAGGGCGACGTCTACCATTGTTGTTCCCCCCTCTGCCTCTGGCGGGGAACCGACTCTGTGCGTCAGGCGAAGTCCCTTGAGATTGTTTGCGGAACCACATTTTTCCACTTTTCTGGCCTTTGGGGTAAGGCCTAGAAGGAGTGGAGAAACGGACTCCGATGGCAGAAAGAGTCTTGCCATCTGTCTCGCACCTAGTCAAGGTTTCTTTCACTTGAGGACCAAAAAGAGATGATCCATCAAACGGGGAATTAGTGAATGATGTTTTAAAGGGGTCCGCAAAGTTGCATAGCCGCATCCAGGCATGCCTGCGTAAGGCCACACCTGTCCCTGCGGCCCTGCTCGCTCCATCAGCCGCATAAGAGAGGAGGCGCATGGAGGAGTTAGCTATGGAGTTCAGGGTAGCCAGCTGAGTGTTCATCTTGTCCTGAAAACCCGCAGCCGTAGGATCCTTCAACATGTCACTCGCTTCTTTGATCAAGTCCCTTTGAAGCCGAGTAAAATGGCATAGGTAATTCAGCGACGCATAGCAAAGGTCGCTGGCGAGAACATCCGCTTTCCGTACCTGTCCATAGACCTAGATTCTTTGTTAGGGGGATGAACAGGCACTGAAGGATCAGCTAGTTCCTTCTTGGTGGCAGCAGCTACCATCATAGCATCCACAGAAACACCTTTTGTGAGAAATTGCTTGTCAGTTGGTGCTTTTATAAATTTGGAAGGTCTCCTGGGGGTAGGGTCCACTGAATCAGGAGCCGTCCAGGCCTTCTTTGCAACCACCTGCATGAGGGGATCAAAGGGGGGGGGGACACCCAGGAGGTGGAAGGGCGAGAGCCAAACGCCTCAAGATACACAGATTCATCCTCCGAAGGGTTAAGGGCTGGCCAATTTCCCCTCTGTTTCAGGATCTCTAGAATGTCTGCAAAAGAGACATCTTCAGAAGGGGAACGTGGGGAACCCTCGGAATCCTCTAAATCTGTGTCAGAGGTGACAGACTCAGGTGAGTCTATGTGCTTCCTCTTACACTTTCTCTTCCTAGGGTGCTCCCTGCCAATTCAGGGAGGCCTCGAAGAGGATGAGATCCCCACAGGGGATTCTTGAGGAGCTAGCTCTCTGCGGTCTGGGATGAGGGAGTGAGTCGACATAACCAAAGGCACCGAAGAGGGAGGGGCGGACGGAGCTGACTGTGGAGTCGAACAAGGTTCCAACACACTCCGCATGACCTCGAACGCACCCCTGTCCGGCAGAGCCAGAGGTCCCCGCTCCGAGAAGCTGAGAACCTCACTCGGCACCGACAGAGGTGGCTACGAGGCTGATGTCGGAGCCGAACTCATCAGCGCCGAAGCACCGAGAGGGAGAGGGGTCGGACAAGGGTCCGATGCCACTCACCCTCGGAGCCGACGAGGAAGCCCGGCGCCGAGATTCTTCAAAAGAAGAAATCGGAGCCGACGACGGAGCCGAAGACAATTGTATCGGCTCCGACGCTACCACAGTCTCGGTCCCGAGATGCCCCGGCTCCGAGCTCAAAGGAGTCGGAGGAGGAATATTTATTGGAACAAGTTGAGGCATCGACTGATGAGTCGGACTCTGGAGCATTTGGGCCAGTGCCTCGGACTTCAAAAGTCTATTCACTACCCTCTGGAGGTCGTGATCTGAGAGCCTCGATGACCTGGAGGAGTGAGATCTGTGGCTCCGTTCAGACAGCAAGGGAGACGCTGGAGCCGAATGAACGGAGCCAAGGGACGGTGACCTCGATCTCTTTCTAGATGTTGGCTCCGATGGTCTGATCGGAGCCGACTCAGGAATCTCTAATGCCTCGGCTCCAGCCGGAGCCGAGGAACCACAGATACTGCAGTCAAGACTCATCGGCTCCAGCCGAGCCGATGAAGCAGTAGGCTTGAGCCTTAGGCCTCGACTCTGAAGCTGGAGCCGAGGTCTTGGAAGCCTTAGAAGGTTCCCCGATGACACAGAGAGGGAACCTTCAGGCTTAATTAAACCCCTCAAAATGAGTTTATTTTTTCTCTCCTGCAGGACTCTAGGGCTGAAGCCATGGCATACAGCACAAGAGTCCTGCAGGTGTAAAGGTCCCAGGCAATACACACAAGAAGTGTGACCGTCTGTCAGAGACATTTTCTGACAGCACGAGTCACACTTC
Source organism: Protopterus annectens (assembly GCF_019279795.1). Classification (NCBI taxonomy): domain Eukaryota; kingdom Metazoa; phylum Chordata; order Ceratodontiformes; family Protopteridae; genus Protopterus; species Protopterus annectens. Next base: position 1,819,749,611 of record NC_056737.1, on the reverse strand, counting down.
TTGAAGCCTGAGACCTTTGTATCCTTGGACATACTCAAGGAACCTAAGTGTAATCACACACAGAAAACACACACACACAGATTACACTGATAGGGGTTCAAAGGGAATATTTAAACTAAAGGTAATTAAGTTAAAATTCCCTAATCAACACATACACACCCAAAGGATAGGGAAGGGAGGGCCCGAAGGCCTTAGGGAAAGAACTATAAGTTCTTTAGAAAAAAAGGGGGCTGGATAAAGGATATGAAGGAATAATATCCACTACACTAAGGGGAAAGAAAAATACACTAAGCTAGCTTAAGTCTAAAGAATTTAAACTAGTCTAACTTTCACTAACCTGGAGCCGGTAGAAAACACACCTCGATCGCTGTAGCGGCAAACGAGATCTGAGGTAACTCACGCCTAGCATTGTGGGATATAAGGGGAGCCTTGAGCCGGTGGAACCAACTCTCGAGCTTTTAGAGTGGCCGAGTCGGAGCCGAGGTCGGCTCCGAACCCATCCAGCAAGAATGAAGGCGAGATAGACAACTTAACATCTCTTAATTTTGTTTTTTAATGTTTTATTCTGATGAAGTCTTGCTAACACAACACCTCCCCCTTTACTAAACAATAGTTCAAGGCTCCCTATTTCGTCCCTACCGGGAAATCAGTAAACAGCTCAGTTATCCATACAGGCATGTCCAAAGGGCAGTTTCAGGTATACTCTTCCAGTCCAGCTGGTGAATCTGGGAATCTTGAGGCAATGTTACAATTGCCTCATGCATGCAGACAACCCTCTCCTCCTTCCAACAAACACAAATGTATGTGAGAGATGCAACTATATAGCCAAACTGGAGGCCAAGCTCTCTCAACCCAAGGCTGGAACAGCCAGTCAGGAGGAGAAGGGAAACACTTGCACCACACTTCCAGTCTCACATAAAACAGTCATACATGCACCAGCAAATAACACACATAAATACTCAAAAACATACTCTGAGGCTCTAAATAAAAATCTGCCCAAGCAGCAGAGACCTCTAAAGCAGACATCCAAGCAACCTCCTCCCTCAAACAAAAACCATGTATAACATACTTCACAAAGTCAGTGTGCCAAGCAACCACAGCCCATAAGGCACAACACACCCAATACAAAAGGTATTAGGTGACTCTATTGTCATGCACACTGACGTCCCACTCACTAGACTGAACAAGGAGAAGGTTATTGTGAGCTGCCTGTCAAGTGCCAGGATCCGCCACATAATACAGGCACTCAGGTCACTCCAAAACAGGTACAAATATGACTCTGTCATTGTACATGTTGGTGTAAACGACCTGAGACGTACCTCCTTCGACTACATGAAAAGAGACATAGAGGAGCTCAATGATCATGTAGCCCAGGCCGGTATGACCCTGACCCTGAGTAGCATCCTGCCCTCACCAAGAATGATGCCACAGTACGAGGAAAAAATGATCAGTTTTAACAACTGGCTAAGCTATTGGTGTCATTCAAAGGGGATCCAGTGTCTGTCAGCCTGGGACAACAAGCTCGACAAGCCACGCTGCTTCGCCAGAGATGGCTTGCACTTGTTGCCCTTAGGCTTTCGAATACTGGCCAAGGCTCTTGCCACCCCCATAGTGCCTTTTTTAGGCAAGGCTCAAAAGACAAACCAGCCTCCACAAATAACACAAGAAACCAAAAACTGAGGTTAATGCTACTCAATGCCAGAAGTCTAAACCTCAAAATGCACGCACTCGAAGCACTCCTTTGCATGGAGCAAATCGATATCTGTGCAGTAACAGAAACCTGGCTCAAAGCTCCAGAGAGCACCCCAGGCTACAACTCATACCACAACTTTCGGCCCCAAAACCCAGACCAAAATACAAAAGGAGGGGGTGTATCCATTTTCATGAAAGATACCCACACCTCCAGGTTAGTAGCACAGCACGAGGCCTCGGAGACCATGCATGAGCAACTAACAGTGGGCAAAGCTGCTTTTCAGATCGTAGCCTGCTACAGATCACCTACCTTGTCTCGGGATCCTCACTCAGCATTCCTAAGAACACTGGAAAATATAAAGGTCCTACCAAACATCATGATATTAGGCGATTTCAACTACCCAAACATTGATTGTGAGAATTACTCAAGTACAAACTCCTTTGCCCAACGCTTCCTAGAGTTTATAAACTCAAACGCCCTGGAACAGCTGGTCACCACACCTACTAGAGGTGACAACACACTGGACCTGATTATCACCAACATGGGGGATGAGTGTTCCACACCAGAGGTAAACCCTTTGCTGGTAAGATCAGATCATAAACTAATCATACTGGACATCCACATCCAGACCCCATCCCCAGTCAAGGAAACTACTGTGAAAAAGTTTCAAAAGCAAACTTTACACTTCTCAAGACCGAAGTGGAAAGTTTCAAAGCCCCCTTGCTAAAGAATAATGCTATCCAATCCGCAGAATCCTTTACAAGTGCATTCCATGAGCATCTACAGGGATGCATGGATCAAGCCATCCCAAGTAAAACCAAGACTCACTCCTCCAAAAAGAGGAAACCAGTCTGGTGGTCCCCGGCCATAAATAAGCTATACAACAGGAGGAGGAAACTACTACATGATAGAGCAAAATCCCAAAAAGGAAAGGCATCACTGATCAATATTAGTAAGAAACTACGATCTCTCATAAAATCATCCATGGCCAGTTTCTAAAGAAAAATTGCCAAGGACTCTAAAGATAACCACAAAGCCTTCTTTAGCTATATCAAAAATTTAGGTGGCAACTCTCAGATATGCTCTGAGCTAGTGCAAAATGGCAAAAAATACACTGAACCAACTGACATTGCCAACATCCTGGCGGACAAGTTCAGTGCAAACTTCACCCCCCCCCCCTCACCCTCAAAAGGGCCCGTGTCCATCCCAGAAGAATGCAGAGCCCCAGACATCATGGACATGCAGGTGAAAACAGCCCTCTCCAAAGCTAAGAACACAGCATCAATGGGACCGGATGGTGTCCCAGGCTGCGTCTTACACGAGCTCCAAAAGGAACTAAACCATCACCTAAATTCACTGTCTAGACTCAGCCTTACCACAGGCTATGTACCCAAAGAATGGAGTATAGCAATAGACATCCCGCTCCACAAAGGTGGTGCCACAACAGAACCTGGGAACTATCGCCTTATAAGCCTGACCAGCCTGGTCTACAAAGTTATGGAGCGAATTATCATGGAACTCATAAACAGAGACATTGGGAACCTCCAGACACTGGACCCTACCCAATTCGGCTTTGTTAAAGGCAGAGCTTGTCTCCTAAACCTAGCTGACTTCTTTGAAACAGTTACCAAGGCCATAGATGAAGTGAAGGTAGTCCACGCAGCCTACTTGGACTTCGCCAAGGCCTTCAACTCCATTCCCCACTCTGGCATCATAGACAAGCTTACCAGCTTGAACATTAACCCCTATGTCATGAGAAGGGTGGCCAACTGGCTCACGGATAGAACACACATGGTCAGAGTTGTGGATGCCGTGTCCGACTCTAAACCAGTCACAAGTGGTGTCCCACAGGGCTTGGTCCTGGGACCCCTCCTGTTTGGTATCCACTTCTCTGAGGTACAGGCAAGCACAGGAGGACTATGGCTGACCAAGTTCGCAGATGACTGCAAACTGGGGCCATTATCGACTCTCCGGCTAACACAGACATCCTCCAGAAGATATCTGGTGTCAAAACCATGGCCTCAAGCTGAATGCCAAAAAATGCATAGTCATCCCATTTGGAAAAAACAAAGTGCTCACGAATTACCACATAGGTGGTAATCCACTAGCTACGGAAAATGTAATTAGGGACCTGGGCACCCAGGTAGATAGCAACCTCTCCTTTGATAATCACATTGCCAAAGTGGTTAGAAATTCCTTCTAAGTAGCCCACCTAATCACGAAAGGGTTCACCTCTAGATCAAGAGAGGTCATTGTGCCCCTCTACTCATCACTCATTAGACCCATAATAGAGTACAATGCCCCATTTGGTATGTACCTTACTCGGCACATGCAACAGCTGGAAAGACCACAGAAGTACCTCACCAAGAGGATCATGGGCCTAAAAGAGATGCCCTATGCAGCTCGACTGAAGAAACTCCAGCTCTACTCGGTTGCTTACTGCCTGCACAGAGGTGATCTATGCCTGACATATAAGGCCATGTCCAACCTGGAATTAATGGACATGCTCCACCTCAAGAAAACCAAATCTCTTCGAGCCACACGCGCCAGTGAATTAAACCTCAGCACAACAATAAACAGGACGTGCTGGAGGGATAGATTCCTGTCCCAGAGACTACCCTCGCTCTGGAATAGAATCCCAGTTTATGTTAGGCAGAGCCCTCGCTGATTCTCATCAAGAGGAATCTTGACGAGTGGATGGGAAATCGTAAATTTACCCCTTGGATCACTTCAGTGGCCCTGCTAGACAGAGGCCCAGGAAAATAATTTAAAAGGGAGGCAAAAGTCAACACATTCTGGCTAGGCTTATAAATACCCTTGGGCAGATAGCCTAGTACCTACCTATGAACCTATTATTAGAGATGAAAGCGCTAAATAACGTTTAATACCATCTCTATAACTGCGCTGTGATTTCAAATTCATTATTTTTCAGCAGTTTTGCGTTTTAGTTGGATTGGTTATTAGTTTACATTATCCGAGATGTTATCTTTGGCTAGAGCTGCACAGCGTGCTAATGGCACGGAGCTGGTACAGGATAATAATTTTTGCTTTACAATGAATAACCTTACCATTTTAGTTCAACAACTATCTCAACAACTCTCTGTAATGAACAGGTTGAGTTTGGAATTACAACAGTGTATTCCGGGCTATTTTAGTAACAATGTGACCGAAAATAATGGATTAATTGAAGAACAGGATGTATCCATTACACTAGCTCAACGGTTGACGGCACAACCCACTGGACAGCTGAATGGTAATAAACAACTTCAATATGGTTGCACGAGACCAGGTACACTTTCAATATTTTTGACTGGTTTAATATAAGTGTGCATATTCGTAGACCTCGCATGGGTTTTAACCCAAATCTTGACACACAAATGAAGCAGCTGGAGGAATTTATTATAAAATATAGGAAACTACAGGTTGAGAACAGTTACCTGAAAGAAAATATAAAGTTGGGCAGAGTACCAAAAGGTTTGCGATGCTGGGAATTTCCAGTGGGACTGGTGAGAAGTTCTACCTTACATAAAGAACTGCCAGAAATGTTTTACAAACATGGTTGTGAATTTATGGGGGTGTTAATTAAGGAAATTCTTAAGACTATAAACATCCTGATGGGGGAAATTAATGGACTGGATGTGTCCATTAATAACGACTTCCTTTATGAACAGATCAAAAGCAAATATATTTTTTGTAAAGAGGATTCTATGATGGCTGATTTGTACAATAGGAAGGCTCAAAAACTGGTGAGGGACAACAAAGACTATGTGAATGGTAAAGCATATCATCAGCCTCCATGATCACAGACATGGGGTGGGGATGCTGGATGTTTGATATTGTTTCAGAATAGTAATATAATCATTGATGACAAAGAGAAGCCCCTATCTGGACAGAATCCTGTTAGCCCTTTAGAGCGGCCACCTCAGCTGAGGAGATCCTAAATGATTAGTTATCAACAAACGGCACAGTCAGGGCAGGACAGGAAGTTGTGGAATGCACGGGGACCATATGATCTGAACAGGGATGGGAACCACAACCGACGCTACACTTGAAACTATTGGAGATGAATGACTGTAACAAAGAAAGGGATTTTAAGATTTATAATTTTAGTCATGTGGCACTGACACTAAATGAACTACTTGCCGATTTATATTCAAACAATTTCACTTTTGTTTCCACCAGAAGAGCAAGATTGGTGGATGTGTTGACTTAAAATTGTTTCCATGAAAATTGAATTTTAAACTTTTTATTTTTCAACAAGGGTGATGTCTGCCTCAGTGTGGGGAATGGTATGAAAGAAACTTGTATGTTTAATCCCCCACTCAACCCGGTGTTACAACTTTTTGAACATGTATGTGAAAGTAATATTAGGGATATTCCTTAAAAAAAACTTGGTCATACCTTGTCAAATTTAAACAAAGATGAGAAGGGGTTGCTTTCCATGATTTGTGCATATAAAACAATTATAGTAATTAAGCCATATATGGGTGGGGGGTCTTACTGTTATGAATGCAACCAATTACATTAACAAAATGCTGACATTATTATATTGTGACACATAAGAGGAAGCTTCTTGAAATGAAATGGATATCACATATAATTGTTATATTATATGCTAATACAAAAACATACAGATTCTGATGAATACAATTTTTGTAAGGTAGAATTTTGCTTAATACTGACCACTTTTGGAATTCTGAATATCCATAAAAATTTAATGGATCCCCCACTTAAACCAATAGTGGATACTAGAATGTCAAAAACTTATCCTTTACCCAAATTTATAGATCTTAAATTAAATGGTGTGTTGGATAAGGTGACCCATCTAGCCCTTGATTCCTGGGATTTTTTGACCAAGATAAAGTTAAATTTATTCAAGGAAAATATTACATTTGTTACAGTGTATGCAAAAGATCTTTTTTCAGTGATCCCATATAATCTAGGGATGGAAAGGTGTCTGGAATTCCCGATGGAAAATGTTCAGTTAACAGGGATGGAGATTAATACCATTATGATATTACTAGGGATGGTTTTGAACAATAATTTTAAATACTTTGAAAGCTCTTATTAAATACAAAAAGAGGTTGTAGCCATGAGGGTAGTTTGGACCCCTTAAATTCTGAACATGGTAATGGCTGCATAGCAAAAGAAGTTTGTGACCTATTCAAAATATGCTAATTCTTGGTCCTTGTACACTAGGTATTTGGACGATATATATATATATATCTATATATATATATATATATATATATATTGGATTGATGTGATACACACAATTAATGAATTCATTAATTATATTAATGCTACCCCTTTTCTCAAGTTCACTTTTTCTGCCTCAAAGGATGTTTTGCATTATTTGGATATTCAACTCCGTAAAGATCTCATTCTTCAAAAGTTAAATTCATGTATTTTTCAGAAACCTACTTACCCAAACTCATTTTTGCACTTTAACAGCTATCATCCAATTGCACAGAAAAAAATAGTGATTAAGGCTTGTTAGGGCTTCTAGGATGGTATCAGAATTTGAAGATTTTTTTAACGATTGTAAAAATTTTAAGACAATGTTTATGAAGAGGGGTTATCTAGAATATTTAATAGATAATTTTCAAAAGAGAAAAGGGTTTCTATGTACCATATTGGAGACCGAACTAGCAGGAAATATTAGTAAAAATAAAGGGAACTCAGATTCTAACTCCTGTAATATGATTTTGGCCTTCTCAACAACCTTTACTGTATATTCTGGGGATATTACAAAATGTATTATTAAAAGATGGACTATTTTTAACCATCTTGGAATGTCTAACCAATTGGGATAGACACCTAAGTGTGTGACTAAGCAAGGAATATGTGTGAAAAATATGGTTGAAGGACCTGGTTTAAACAGAGGGGGGCTTTGCACATAAAGTGGGATACATTTAAGTATGACAACTGCAATTATTGTAAATATATATTGGAAGGTTAAGTGTGTCCAGATTAGGAATGTTTTGATTCAACTTAAATTTAGATGCAACTGTAGAACAAAAGGTATTGTTTATGCAGCTTTATGCCAAATTTGTCAATGTTTTTATATTGGGAAAATCACAAGATGTTTTAAGGAGAGAATATATGAACATATTTATTATATTTCCAGATATAACTAATAATTCTTTAGCTAAGAATTATTGTGAATGTCAAGGTCAGATTTTTTTTTTTGCCATTGATAAATTGGGTATGAATCTTAGGGGGGGGGGGCTGCTTTTCAGTTGTGGCTAGAATACCATGAGCTATATTAAGAACTAATGCAACAGAAGCTCCCAGCTTAAACAGAATGGTGTGTATAAATTGCATTTTAAAATTTTAATCTGTGGGATTTCTCTAATTATTTAGGTGTATTTTTATACTCAGGTAATCACACTTATGTATGTTATATATTTTAAACAATATGTACTGTGTGTTCATTTTTCATTTATTTTTTGTGATCCTTTCGGAGAATTTAATTAACTTGACATAAATGTGACAGAATCTGCATTTTGAGTGGGTAGTTTAGAACACACGATGAGGAAAGAACTTTTAAAAATGCAGCTTGTTTTTTTAATGTTTTATTTTGATGGAGTCTCGCTATAATTAGAGACAAAAGCACTAAATAAAATGCAATACCTTCTCTATAACCATGCTGTGATCTCAGATTTACTAATTATTTTTCAAGAGTTAAGTGGGATAGAACAAGGTTGTTTAGAACTTCATGATTTGAAGAGACACTTTAAAGCTACACAGTTAAATCTTGTTTATATATCATAAACAGTAGGTTACAAATCAAAGTGGAAAGATGTGCTAGTGAAACCAAGGGGAGAGTTCAAGAAATAAGGATAGGGTAGGATTCTGGATGCAGGCCCTTAATAAGAATAACAGCCATAAAGAATACTGTATTTATAATGTAGCGGAAAGTAATCCAAGAACTAAGATAAAACAGGAATTGAGAAAGAAATTTTAACTATAGGGATAATGGCAAAGAGAAGCACAGAACATAGGCAAAAAGGGAAAGGAATGTATTAAGAGAAAATTAAGTAAAAAGGAAGTAAGGTATTGTGAGCAATCAACTATGGAGGGAAAGGTAACACAGTGGAATGAGGACAAGAAGAAGTCTGGACTGCGGGTTAGACAGTGCCTTCCTACTTGGGATTGATAACAGGGTACAGGCAGGAAAAAGGATAGGGGAATGTTAAGTGCAAGACCAACTGCAAATACATTCTTAGTCGAGTCTAGAATGGAAACTGCTGTTAAAACAGGATAATAAGTAGGGAGTATAAAGCACTGCCTTATAAGAGTCAATCACAATAATTGGAAAGAATGAATGGAAAGGTGATATACAAAGGAACAGTGTGAAGAAATTTGCATGGTTCCATGTATGCAAGTCCAAGTGGTTTAGGATTTTTGCATAAAACTGTTTGTACAAGTAGCTTCATACCCAAAGCAGACTTTAGAGATTTTTTTTTCTAAGATAGACAGCACTTGCTGTAGGTGTTATGAGAATGAGAGAGGTAATGGGGAACATGTTTTTGAGAATTTAACATGAGTTGGCACATGTTAAAAATTTCTGGAAGACTACTTTGTCAGTAATGTTGGGGAAGCAAATGATCTTAACTATGGAAATGATTCTCTAGACCTGGAACACAGGACTTGAATTGCCTAGACATAGTAAGGCTTTGCTAGTTTTAATTATACAGGCTGCCAAAAAGAAATTACTAGAAAAATTAAATCAAAATTTAAACCAACCATAACTAAAGTATTGACTGTTGTAAAGGGGTCAAAAGAAGAAGTGAGATCTTTAGAAAAAGGAAGGAGTGATTCAAATAAGACAAATCTGTGGGAACAATACATACAGAATAATGTTCTTAAGGAAGAGTGAAATTTAAGGCAGGACTTGAGCAATTTATGCAATGTTGGCATGAATGATAACTGTTAAAAAGAAAATAAATATGCATAAATACAGAAAACTATTTACAACGCTTTGTTTTAATTTGTACATCTGTAAACTTACCCATGTCACTGTTAAAATTGCCTGAATTTAATAAAGGTGTTACAAAAAGAATATATTTTTCAGTCATTAAAAAAGGCCTACACAAACCTTCACACCTTCGGCACTTCAAGTCCCAAAGTAAATGAGGCAGAGCTTGAGACAAGCAAGTAGAAAAGATCATGCTCCTACCTCCTTACACAGTGCAATCTCCTCTTCTTCTCAAAGAAGGCAATCAAACATTCTAACATGCTAAGCATTTGGTATGGTTTAAGAAAGAGGCACCAATGCGACAAGTATCACTTCTCTCTTTTTTTCTCTCTCCCTCTAGCTTTTTGCTTCCTTGCAACTAATCCTTGGCTGCAACCTAGGGGCCACTCCTCATCCAGTGGGCCTACTAGGCTCTCCTCCCTGCCAAGCTTGGGGCCGGAAATAAGATGAGGCTCTAAATTTCCCTCCTCGTGTGTGCACCCCTAAATGTCCAGGGCTAGCTGTGCAATGATGTGTGCTGGTGCATCATCTCTTCTCCTTGGTAACTCAACCAATGCTTCTACCACTCTATGGACAATGTACCCTGTGTATCACTAGCTCTCCAGTCCATAATAGGGATCAGCTGTGAGATGTGATTGAGTGCAAGCCATCTCCACCAAGATGAAAACGTTCAGCCTTCCATTGCCAGCGAGTCTGAAATCCCAAGTGCTAATCGAATCTAGGTTACCCAGATTGTAGTCAGGGCTTTATCCATTTACACCATTGCACTACTTACTGAACACTGCAGTACTATGTTGGCAAAACATTTCATGTGCAGAAAAATAAACGCCATGAAATAACATCAAACATTGCTGTTGTCTGGCTCCAGAGATATGTATTCTGTGGAATATCTCTCTCCACAGGCTTTAGACTTTAGTTTCCTTCTACACTCCAAAGACACGTCATTATGTGAACTGTCAGCCCTCTAAACTGCCAGTGGATAGTTTCAATGTCCCTTCACCTAATGGTTGCTGGCAAAGGCTCCAGCTTCTGCTTGACTCTAAATAAGACAAACAGGGCATCATGGAATGAATGAATGAATGTTATACTACAGAGCACTGTGGAAGATGACCTGTGTAGAAATTTGGAATATCCAATCAGAAGTAAGCCACATGCAGAGACATAGTGAAATTTGTAATAATAATATCCTAAACTGTATCTACAGCAAAGTTTCAAAAAGAAGAAAGAAGGAGATGGAATTTATTAGAGGACATTCGGAAAAAAGGAAGCAAGGTATTGAGAGCAATCAACTATGGAGGTAAAAGTAATATTGAAAAATAAATATATATAACTTAAATAATTCAACCTAATGTAATGTTGAACTTAAAAGACTAAAAAGTCATAATCAGCTGTAAATCTATATTATCTTGGAAAAAACTATAAATCTGGTTTCCATCATTTAATACAGCAATACTACTCCAGAAGCAAACATGTGGCTTGCTTTCATAGCAAACTATTGAGCATGCAGTAAGGTTCCAATAAGAATGGAGGTACTTTCTAGCTACACAGGAGAAATACATCACTTGTTATGGACTCATCCATTTACAAATTAATGTTAAAGGATGCTAAATCCTTCGACAGCAGATAAAGTATTTAGTAGCACCATAATAATCTAACAGACCCAATCTGACATCAGAATTTACACAAGGAATTCTGACTTTTTTTCTTCATTGCAGGATCAATTTATTGGCATTAAAAAGTGCAAAAGACATAAGATGAACAAAATGAATATAATATAATAAAATAATTGTGTATCATCTATTGAAAATAATACAAATCAATATACCACAGGCTCTCATGACTTTTTAACCCCAGAAATAAAATGCATCAGTCTTGATTTCACGGTCTAAACTATTTAGTACTTTTGCAGCCTGTCTCCCACAAGTGCTGTTGTAGTTTACTACTCAAAACCAAACTTTTCTTTTAACAATACATTAATGGAACATTAATGAGAATGGACAATCATAATATGGATAATGTGAATGACTTATGCTATTTGTGTGTCGAAAATTAGTGACAGAAACAAATGAACTTGAAAGTAAATCAAGTGCACCACCCTGAGACAAAGCAGTTATTCATACAAACTCAATCTGAAACTTTTTATAACATACTTTTGTTTGTCATCAAAACTGGACTTAATTTCAGACAAAAAATCTCCAAGACTCAAATTACAATTTATTTTCACATTTGCCAAACAGACAGATGCACTGAAGCTTACGGGATATTTTCAGGCATGAATTGGCCAAAAATATATAAGCTGACCAAGTAAGTGATTACAAGCAAATCAAAGATGAGAAAAGAATGACCTGGTCCATAGCCACAGCAATCTGCTGTGGCACCTTGTGCTGCTCCCTGATCTGTCATCTCCCCATTTTAAGACTGCAGCTAACTGGTACTGCATTACTGACCAGTCAGCATGTGCCAGTCGTGCCCCCCTAATACCATCACCTGGTGAAGCTGCTCCTTTTGCCTCACGCTAGCTACGTCTCTAACCATGACAAAAATAAAAAAAGTTGATCAAATACTTAAAAGTGAACATACTGACAAAGAAACAAAGGATGAGAAAAAAATGTAATTCAACAGTCTGATCTGTAAGGCTATGGAACGAATCATTATGGAACTCATAAATGGAGAGATTGGGAAACTCCAGTTGCTGGACCCCACACAGTTTGGCTTCGTCAAGGGCAGATCATGCCTCCTGAACCTGGTGGATTTCTTTGAGACAGTTACTCAGGCTATAGATAAGGGAAAGGAGGTACACACAGCTTACCTTGACCTTGCTAAAGCATTTGACATCATTCCCCATTCAGGTATTATTGATAAGTTCAACAGCATGGGCATAAACCCTTACGTCACAAGATAGATCGCAAACTGGCTCTCAGACAGATCCCATAAAGTAAGAGTAGTGGGATCTATGTCCGAATCTAGACCAGTAACGAGTGGTGTGCCTCAAGGTTCTGTCCTGGGGCGCCTCCTGTTTGGCATATACTTCTCAGAAGTACAGGCAAGCATGGAAGGGCTGTGGCTGACTAAGTTTGCTGACGACTGCAAACTGGGTGCTACAATAGAGTCTCCGGCCGACATGGAGATCCTCCAGAAGGGCCTAAATGAGACTGATGCATTGTGTCAAAGCCATGATCTCAAGCTAAATGCAAAAAAATGTACCTACAAACTACAACATAGGAGGTAATCCCCTGAAATCTGAAGAAGAAATAAGGGATCTAGGGACCCAAGTAGATAGTCAGCTTTCCTTTGATAACCATGTTGCCAAAGTGGTTAGAAAATCCTTCTATGTGACCCATCTGATAACGAAAGGGTTCGCATCAAGATCTAAGGATGTAATGGTGCCCCTCTACTCTTCCCTCATCAGACCCATTATTGAGTACAATGCACCAATTGGAATGTACTTCGCTAGACATCTCCAGCAGCTGGAGAGACCACAGAGGTACCTAACCAAGAGGATTACTGGCCTCAAACAGTTGCCCTATGCAGCACGATTGAAAAAGCTAAGATTGTTCTCTGTTGCATACCGCTTTCTCAGAGGCGATCTCTGTCTAACGTACAGAGCCATGTCCAACCCAGAATTGTTGAACATGCTCCATCTTAGCAAAACCAAATCTACTCGAGCTACACGCTCTAGGTTTATACACCTCAACACAACAATGAACAGAACATGCTGGAGGGATAGATTCCCTTCACAGAGACTTCCCTTACTATGGAACAGGGTCCCGATCTACAGGAGCCTCTCACTATCACTCTTCAAGTGGAACCTTGATGAGTGGATGGGTAACAGAGAGTTCACACCGGGGATCACACCAACAGCACTACTAGATAGGGGCCAAGGGTACTAGCTGCTAGTACAAGGGTCTAGGGAACTACTAAAGGGGCAGTGAATACCGCACAACGTGGCTGGGCTACTATATGCCTTCGGGCAGATAGCCCACTACCAACCTATGAAAAAAACTGGAAGTCAAAACTGTCATCTCAAAAAGTAGTCCACTTACCTTTGCTGCTGGAAGACCAAAAGACTGTGGGTTCTATTCCCAGTCCAGGTGAACAGATTAATTTTTCATTACTGACTGTGCAGTGTAATGTAATGTTTGAGTGTGCTCCACTCTTAAGTGTGCCGTCCTTCAGATGCAAAGTTAAACTAAAGGTCCATCTGCATAGGTGGATGTAAAAGATCACAGTGCACTTAACAAAAAGAGCAGGGGAATTTCCCCAGTGTCCTGGCTAAACTTTCCCTAATCAGTATGAATACCATCTCAGGAAAATCAAACAATTTCCAGCCATCTTATATACCAGTTCAAAATACACTCGTTTATATAATTTAATTTACTGAATTACATACCATTCAACTTTAAAGCTACAGTACACCACATAGGAATTCATGCTAAAACATCAGCCTTTTCTCTTAAAATCGATCCTATAGAAATGTGATAATTTAATCTAGGTAAAAATGTGGCATTTAATTTTAACTGCCAAACCAACTCTCTTTTTAAAAGTGTTTTCTGCCAGTCACCACCCCTTTCAAGATCCCAAAGGTAAAACTTCTAAAGTTGGGGTAAACCAGTGAATTGTTATACAGTGCATTTGTGTCCTTTTTCTTACTAATATTGTACAGGTCTTTGTAAATTCTCAACTTTAGTGCTCTTTCAAATCCTGCACAGTTTTCACACACAGCTAGGTAGAACACTCTACTCGTGGTACAATTACCATTAACAAATGTCACCTTACTGTGTATGGCAATATTCAGCACCAGTGTTTTTTTCTTTATTGATATAACTACACTGAGTACAACTTCCACATGGTATTGTTCCCCTTTTACTGACATTCTCTCTTGGTCCAACCCATTTTCCAATAATTGCTTAAAATTTCTCGCTGTGTATGGCACCTTACTGTGTATGGCAATATTCAGCACCAGTGTTTTCTTCTTTATTGATATAACTACACTGAGTACAACTTCCACATGGTATTGTTCCCCTTTTACTGACATTCTCTCGGTCCATCCCATTTTCCAATAATTGCTTAAAATTTCTCGCTGTCTTATACACAAAGATGGGGTCGTGTCCCACCATTAATCTCTTTATTTACCCTAAAGATGTTCCAATTCTTAATCACCATTTTCCTAATGTCTTTCGAGTAACTGTTCTAAAACTAGTGCTTTTTTATAATCCCGTTTGTATCATTCACTCTTTCCAACTCCCTTCCTAGAAGTGGTTGATATTTACTTCCCCAACTTCTTTCACTTCTTTGAAAATAATTTCAATCATTAACTTAGGGTATTATTTATCCAAGAGCATACCCTTTAGTTTGTTCAATTCTGTCTCAAGGTCATCTCGCACAGAGGTCATTCTTGCCACACAAATGGCTTGCCTTTTAACTAAGCTTTTTTTTCTGGAAGTGTGGGTGGTTGCTGCTGTAGTGCAAATAAGCATTACAGAAAGACTCTTTCCTAAATATATTTGATTTAAAACCACCTTTTCTATGTGAAATCCTAATATCCAAAAACCTTATGATCTCCTTATTCCGTGAGTGTGTAAATTTTAAATAACCACAACACTTGTTAAGACAGTTGATGAAATTTGAAATCTCATCAGCCGTTCCATCCCACAACACAAATTTGTCATCCAGATACCTTTCACAAAAATGTATATATTTAGAGTAAGGGCTGGGGAACACAATTTCCCTTTCCCACCCCAACATAACAATGTTCACAAAGATGGTAGCGCATGTCGCCCCCGTGGCAACCACCTTCATTTGCTGGTAGTATTCTCTTTCAAAATGTATGAAGTTATTCTCCAAACCTAACTCCATTAGTTTCACCACCAAATTAATTTGATCTTTAGACAAGGTTGAAAAAAGTTGCAACATTTCATAAAAATATTGTACACTTTCTACCTTAGGAATACTAGTGAACTACCACATCAGTAGTAAGGAATGTAAGTTCCTTTTTCCACATTTCCTGTTTAACCTTGCCTAAAAAATCCACACGTCTTTTAACAAATACAGTGTTTTAATTACTACCTCCTTCACCCACTTATCCCCCTTATCCCCTGAAAAGAGGTTGTTGGCCTAGTAGGGCTAACCCAGTCAACAAATGGTAAAACAAAAATAAATTGCAAAGTTAAACAAGCGAGTTTTCCTTTGTCACAATTTCATGTAGGAGGGACAACAAAATCTAAAAGAAGTGTGTAGTGACAGAAGAAGCAATTCTGTAACAGAATCACAAAGGTGAAGAGCTTGAAGAACCAATAACAATTAGACTTGGATCCAATAATGGTCAAAAACAGAATGACATATTTTAGAAGTAGTGATTTTTTTTTTGGGGGGGGGGGGCTGATTTATTTTTCCGTGAGCTGCTTATCTATTAAAGATTGAATGTGGAACCAGAGCCTACCCTGTCAAGCAGCAAGCATACAAAACACAGACATTATGGGATGTCGGGCAGCATTATCTCATACATACAAAGATATTGGATAATTTATAAGGTTGCTGGTTCTCCTACTGGTATTTCTTTGGGACGTGGGAAAAAAATGAGAGAACTCAGAGTACTCCCTCCCCCTGAAGCCACAACAAATGCATGTAGACTCCACACAAAAAGTAGCCCTGGTTAGAGACAAAACTGAAGAACCAAGTGATGTGAGGTAGCAATGCTAGCCACATTGCCTTTTTCATATAATTAGAGTATGTGATAGAAAATGCTTTGGTATTTCTGCTTCTATGACAGGACTGCAGGGGAATTAGATGATTGAGGACCATTCTAAGTTTCTGTGTGTGCAAACAAAGTAAACGATGGGAGAGTGGGATTAACAGATATAGTGATGTAATTAAAAAATTAACATAATGATCTTCACCTCTGAGCCATCTCCATAGTACTGTTCAAAGTATGGTTGTCAGATATCACATTTGTTTTGGAGAAGACTGGCTTATGTTATATGCAACGAAGAGTGGTGTAGTAGTCACAGATGGGAGATGTTTTTTGGAGACACTGTCAGATGATATTGTGCAATGACAGGTGGTAGCTGGGATTTAATGTACAAGAAGTAAGGCTATAGACTTTGAGATGGTAGCAAGCAAGGTCTGGCAGGTTGAACACAGATGTCAATCAGAGGGCCGGAGGTAGTGTTCTAATAAATGTTACCCATGCCAGAAGGCTGCACACTGGAGAAAGTCAGGAATGGGTTGTATGATGGCTGATGATGCCAAAGGACAAGGGGGAGGGACTAGGGACTGGCTAACCAACTATCTCTATACAATGGACATACTATATCTAAGCTACAAACGGACAATGGTGTTCGGAGATGCTTTGGAAAGACATACCTTACGACTGTACATTCATCCAAGGAAGAAGTGATGTCACTGCATAATGGGGTACTCGGAATAAGAAAAAGATAAAAAAATGAGTACAGAACACAGCAGAGAAACAAGGGTGACTTGAAGCATTTGTGGGTAAATACTACTATAGAATACAAGAAGTCTAGGTAAGAAGAGTAGCTGCAAGTAGTGATGGAGAAGAAAACAGCAAAGATAGAAATTACAGGAAAAATTGTCCAATGACAAGAGGGTGATGGACATGGAGGTAAACTAATAAATGACAGGGTGATCTATATAAAATATGGCATTGAATGCAAGGTTAAAAGAAACTCACCCCATGAAGCAGGTAAGGTTAGATCTTAGGCTAAGTTCCCTAGCAGTTAAGGTAGAAGAAAGGTGGAAATGCTAGTGGATTCAAAGGATGCACTGTCCTCCAGACACATCAAGAGAGAAGAAGAAGAGGAGTGGACAAGATGACATAATAAAGGTGTAGGACATGTAGAAGTAAAAGAAAAGTTGACAAGGAGATTCCCATGTTCCTGGGCACAGAAAGAGCAGGACTTGAATGAGATTTTACCAGAAAGCACCAAATTCTGGTCATGGTCCTAGCTATGGTGGGGTGGGGCGGGGGTCAGGGATTTCCAGGTGAAGTTTCTCAACAAAGACCATGCTATTGCATGGTTTAGAGTGAGGGAGAAGGGTAAGAATACAGTGATAAAGATGATGAAGTAGGAATTAGGGGGAGATGGTAAAGAATTAGTTAGAAATTTGGGAAAATTAAGGTGATTAAGGCTACAAAATAGGAAGTAGATAAAAGAAGAGGCAGTCAAACGTGGTTACATTGGTATGTAATGTTAGCAATCAGGGCAAGAGATAGGGAATACAAAAGACAGAAAGAAAGAGGTGGGGAAGTATTAAAGGCACTACACAAGCAGGCAAGCAGAAGAGCAGCAAAGGAGGCAAAGGCAGAAGAGGTCACTTTGCAAACTGAAAAATAAAGGAAAGCCCTGACAGGCCAAGCAAAGACAGGAGATCATGGAAGAATGGGGAGAACACAGAAATAAAGCACAAGAACAGATGGGCTGTTTCCTAGTGTCCTCATGAGTTTTTATAGTGCTAGAAGCTCTCTCTACAGAAATACGTATAAAACAGAAGTAAAGAAATTCTTAAAAACTTCCAACAAACGAACAAACTAGTGAAAAAACGCCAGGCTGATGCCAGAATAAAAACAACTCCGCTTTATTAACTTTAAACGCCCAAAATAAGAATGTTTTTCGTACTGCTAAATAACAGAACTTCTTCAGAAATTCAGCGTTTCATTGAATTCAAACCTTATATAAACTTTCAACCTACTGGCGCCAAAATTCACAGTGCAGTTAATATCCATTTAAAGCTATATTACTTCCATAATAATATTTCTATAAAATTATTTATAATTAAGTAAAATAATTTTGGCATGAATCAACTCTATCTTTAAAATAAAAAATGAACATTCATAAATATTTATGAATACTAATCTCTTAAAATCACCTGTTATAATCAAGTTATACATATATTTTATATTCTATTATACATAACTTTGTTATTATATCGGAGATGTCTTGCACTTACCATCACTGGCAACTTTTACTAATGCAGCTATATTAAAATTAATTTTTTTTTCAAAAACATGTATAACTGCATAAAATATGTAAAAAAATGTGTATATATATATATATATATATATATATATATATATATATATATATATATATATATATATATATATATATATATATATATATATATATGTGTGTGTGTGTAAAATTATAATAAAATTATGATAAAATTATTATCCCAATTTTATTATTCCTTAACCTACCATACACGCCAAATCCAATATTCCCAATTTAATTAATGTAAGCATATATTGTATATTAAGACCAAGTTTAAAGATATACATAATAACATTAATGCCCCTATAATCGATCCCTTACTAAAATCAATAAAATATATAGGAATCATTAATGCCCACTTTGACATGCATATATAAATTGAAATTGGTTCACCTTGTTTGCTCTAGCATAGACTAGATCCAGGCCTGCTGAATCTAGCTTTGTTTATATGCTTGTTGTTTGTTTGCTTGTTATTTCCCTGGAAGCTAATTCCACCTAATACGCAACTTCTCAGCGCTTCTGTGGATCACTAGTGATATCTGCATTGCTTACTGTACTTATTTCTTTGTTTCACTTGAAAGAAAGTTACTGTTTGTCGTTTTTGCATTTAGTTACTTGTAACACATTGCACTCAAGTTACCTGGCACTTGCTCACTAAAGCAATTATATAAGTCAGCACTAAAAATTATGATAAAATTATTATCCCAAGTTTATTATTCCTTAACCTACCATACACGCCAAATCCAATAATCCCAATTTAATTAATGTAAGCATATATTGTGTATTAAGACCAAGTTTAAAGATATACATAATAACATTAATGCCCCTATAATCGATCCCTTACTAAAATCAATAAATATATAGGAATCATTAATGCCCACTTAGACTTATGCATATATAAATTGAAATTGGTTCACCTTGTTTGCTCTAGCATAGACTAGATCCAGGCCTGCTGAATCTAGCTTTGTTTATATGCTTGTTGTTTGTTTGCTTGTTATTTCCCTGGAAGCTAATTCCACCTAATAAGCAACTTCTCAGCGCTTCTGTGGATCACTAGTGATATCTGCATTGCTTACTGTACTTATTTCCTTGTTTCACTTGAAAGAAAGTTACTGTTTGTCGTTTTTGCATTTAGTTACTTGTAACACATTGCACTCAAGTTACCTGGCACTTGCTCACTAAAGCAATTATACAAGTCAGCACTAAAAATTAAAAGCACTACACCCTCACTCCCCACTGGCCCTTGTTTTCAATTAAGGAATTCCCAATATTATTCTAGCATGTCCAAAGGTCAGTTGTCAATCTTCTCTCCGGTCTAGCTGGTGAATCTGGGAATCTTGAGGCAATGTTATAACTGCCTCATGTACACAGACAACCCTCTCCTCCTCCCACATAACACAAATACTTGCGAGATGCAGCTATTTAGCCAAACTGGAGGCTGAGCTCTCTCAACTCAGGACTGGCAAGACCAGACAGGAGGAGAAGGCAACTACACACACCACAAAACCAGCCTCACATAATGCTACCACTCCACTGAATCAAACACATAAACACACAAAGACATACTCGGAGGCTCTGAGTAAAAATTTACCTAAACAGCAGAGGCCTCCAAAGCAGACACCCAAACAACTGCTACCTCAAGACACCCCACAAGCAACACATAAACCACAAAAGCAGTGTGCAAAGCAGTCACAGCCCTTAAGGCCAAATACAACACCAAACATACTTGTCATAGGTGACTCCATAGTCAGACACACTGACGCCCCACTCACCAGGCTGAACAAGGAGAGGGTCACAGTAAGCTGCCTATCGAGCGCTAGAATCCGCCACATAACACAAGCACTCGGGTCACTCCACGGCAAGTACAAATATGACACAGTCATTGTCCATGCTGGTGTGAACGACCTGAGACGTACCTCCCTGGACTACATGAAAAGAGACATAGAGGAGCTCTCTGATTATGTAGCCCAGGCAGGTATGACCCTAACCCTGAGCAGTATCCTTCCTTCACCAAGAATGATGCCACAATATAGAGACAAGATGATCAGCTTTAACAATTGGCTTAATGTCTGGTGTCATTCAAAGGGGATCCAGTGTCTGTCTGCCTGGGATGACATGCTTGACAAGCCACGCTGCTTCGCAAGGGACGGCTTGCACCTGTCACCCCGGGATTCCGGATATTGGCTAAGGCTCTTGCCACCCCCATAGTGCCTTTTTAGGCAAGGCTCAAATTCTAAACCTACCACCCTAGAAAACAAAAATGGGAAGAAACTGAGGGTAATGCTGCTCAATGCCAGAAGTCTAAATCTCAAAATGCACGCACTCGAGGCCCTTCTCAGTATGGAGAACATCGATGTCTGTGCTGTAACTGAAACCTGGTTCAAGGCTCCTGAGAGCACCCCGGCACTATTAGGTTTTACCTCATATCATGCGTTCCGCTCCCAAAACCCGGACCACACCACAAAAGGAGGGGTGTATCCATATTCATAAAGGATACCCACACCTCCAGGTTGGTGGCAACGCATAAGCTCGAAACCATCCAGGTGCAACTAACCATAGGCAAAACTGCTCTACAAATTGTAGCATGCTACAGGCCACCCTCTCAAACTCAGGAACCCCACACAGCCTTCCTGAAGACACTGGAGGGTATAAATGTATCTCCAAACACCATCATATTGGGTGACTTCAACTACCCGAATATAGACTGGGAACATTACTCAAGCCCTAACTTTCTAGCCCAACGGTTCCTGGAGTTCATAAATTCAAATGCCATGGAACAGCTAGTCACTGTTCCCACGAGAGGAGAAAATATACTAGATCTCATTGTCACAAACATGGGGACAAAATGCTCCACACCGAAGTATATCCTCATTGGTGAGATCTGATCATAAACTAATCTCACTGGAAATCCACATCCCGCCCACACCCCAAACAGAAAAGACCATAGTGAAGAACTTCTCTAAAGCAAACTTCACACTACTCAAGACTGGTGTGGTATCCTTCAAGGCCCCTGAGCCAGTGGAAACCACAACCCAAGCTGGAAGCCCTTACAAATGCCTTCTATGAACACCTCCAGAACTGCATGGATCAGGCAATCCCAAATAAAACCAAGACTCTTTCCACAAAGGGCAAACGTCCAGTCTGGTGGACCCCAGCCATTAACAAACTTTACAATAAGAGGAGAAAGCTATTACATGATAGAACAAAATCCATAAAAGGGAAGTCACCCCTGATCATTATTAGTAAAAAAAATATGAGCACTCATAAAATCAACTAAGGCCAATTTTGAGAGAAAATTGCCATGGATTCAAAGGACAATCATAAGGCCTTTTTCAGCTATGTTAGGAACCTGGGTGGAAACTCCCAGATATGCTCAGAATTAGTCCAAAATGATACAAAAATCACTGAACCCACAGACATTGCCAACATACTGGCAGACAGGTTCAGTGCAAACTTCACCCCTCTCCCCTAAAGGAGAGATAACTATCCCAGCCGAGTGTAGCCTCCCGGACATCTCAAATGCACAGGTGAAAGCTGCTCTCTAAAGCTAAAAACACAGCATCAATGGGACCGGATGGTGTCCCCGGCTGTGTGCTACACGAGTTAAATGAGGAATTAAACCCGCACATAAGGCAGCTGTTTAATCTCAGCCTTACCACAGGATACGTGCCCAAGGAGTGGCATACGGCAACTGTTGTCCCACTCCACAAAGGCGGCGCTCACGGACCCTGGTAATTACCCCATAAGCTTAACAAGTCTAGTCTGCAAAGCTATGGAGAGGATCATAATGGAGCTCATAAACAAAGATATAGGGGACTTGCAGACATTGGACCCGACCCAGTTTGGCTTTGTCAAGGGAAGATCATGCCTTTTGAACTTGGTCGACTTCTTCGAAACAGTCACCAAGGCCATTGATGAGGGAAAGGCAGTCCATACAGCCTACCTTGAACCTTGCAAAGGCTTACACAATACCCCACTGGTATTGTAGAAAAACTTACCAGCTTAAATATAAACCCATATGTCACAAGATGGGTTGCAAACTGGCTTAAGGACAGAACCCACAGGGTTAGAGTTGCTGGCGCTGTGTCAGACTCCAAGCCGGTCACAAGTGGTGTCCCACAGGGCTCGGTCCTTGGCCCCTATTGTTTGGCATCTACTTCTCAGAAGTACAGGCCAACATAGGAGGACTTTGGCTGACAAAGTTTGCAGACGACTGCAAACTGGGCGCCATAGTGGAAAGTGCATCAGACACGGATATCCTTCAGAAGGGACTCACGGAAACAGATAGCTGGTGCCAGAGCCATGGCCTGAAGTTAAACGCCAAAAATGTATAGTCATACCCTTCGGGAAAAACAAGGTAACCCCAAGCTACCATATAGGTGGCAATCCACTAAGCACAGAAGAGGTTATCAGGGACCTGGGGACCCAGGTTGACAGTGGCCTTTCTTTTGACACTCACATTGCTAAAGTGGTTAGAAAGATCTTCTACATTGCCCACCTGATCATGAAGGGATTCACATCCAGATCTAGTGAGGTTATTGTTCCCCTGTACTCTTCACTTATCAGACCAATGATCGAGTACTATGCCCCATTCGGGATGTATCTCACCCGACATCTGCAGCAATTGGAGAGACCCCAAAGTTCCTCACCAAAAGGATAAAGGGACTCCAAAATCTGTCATATGCTGCCAGATTGAAGAAACTCCAGCTCTATTCAGTCGCATACCGTCTGCTCAGAGGTGACATGTGCCTGACATACAAGGCCATGTCCAACCCGGAATTAATGGACATGCTCCACCTCAAAAATCCAAATCCACCAAAACCACTAGAGCAAGCGACTTAAACCTTAGCACGGATATAAATAGGACGTGCTGGAGGGATAGATTTATCACTCAGAGACTCCCTATGCTGTGGAATAAAATCCCGGTCCATGTGAGGCAGAGCACCTCGCTGACTCTGTTCAAGAGAAATCTAGACCTGTGGATGGGAGATCGTAGGTTTACCCCGGGAATCATCTCTGTGTCACTGCTGGACAGAGGCACAACAAACTAATGGGCACAGTATTTTTTCATATAAGGGGTGGCGTAAGCCACAAAAATTTGGGCTAGGCTTATAAATGCCTTAGGGCAGATAGCCTCGTATAAACCTATGAACCTATAAAAACTATCTGTAAGCTTACATAAAATATGCATTTAAACATATAAATAAATAAATCAACATCTAATGAATATGGAAACATAAAACAACTGAGCTCGACATACATTCTAAGAGACTTAAAGCACTTTTATCTCTCTAAACTCCTTAATTTCAGTAAACACATTATTGAACATTTATCATTAAGCCCAGGATACATATAAGCATTCAGCCTTATTTGCTATAGCAATTCTATTTTCTCCAATAATAGACTCATAGGTCCTCCTCTTATATCCTGGTTGATTTGTTGGACAACTTTAAATTTTAACCTATGTTCAGGATTTGAAACAATATGTTTAGCTAAAGCATTCTCCTCCTTATGTTGGCTGATACCCCTCATATGTTCTGAGACTCTTTCTTTTAATTTACGATCAGTTTTTCCCACATAATATGATGGACACACTTGGCATTTTGCTATGTAAGCCACTCCTTTAGTGTTACAGTTAAACTTGCCTTTAAGGTTGATTTTATATCCATTAACTTCTATGTTATTTCCAATGTCCATTAAATGGCAATAGGAACAATGTCCACACTGCATCATGCCTGGGTTCCTGACCGATGGATTTTTCTGCTTCTGAAAAAATTGTCTAAAGCTGTTGACTTTTCTCCAAATTATTTTAGGTGTAAATTTAAATACTGAAGCTAAGCCAACATCATCCTTTAATAAGGACCAATTCTTTATTATTATATCCTTAATAGGTTTGTAATTCGAGGAGAAATTAAATATACATGCCATTTCAAAATTTGTGCTATTATTATTTTTATCTTCCAAAAATGACAAACTTCCATTGTAATCTTGCGTGTTAATCATCCCAAGTTTATCTACTAATATAGGTGCATATAAACCACTCATTCTTTTTGATGTCACTTCACAAATAAGATCTTCTACCAATTCTATTGGATATGCTATGTTTAAAAACATCTGTTTTAACAAAGAGCATTCCTCTAGAAATTTTTCATCCGTTATCATTCTTGCTGCTCGTACTAGTTGTCCTTTCAGTACCAAGCGTTTTTGATACAACGGATGAGCACTTGAAAAGTGCAAAAATTTGTCTGAGTACATCGGTTTCCGATGCACCCAAGCCTCATATTGCTTTTGTTGAAAATTTTTAGTAAGTTGTATATCCAAATATGCTACTGATATAGTGTTGAATGTGTAAGTAAAGTTCAAAAATTTAGTAGAATGATTCAACATAGTTACAAAAGTATCAGCTGTCTGCTCTGTACCTTCAAATATTACGAATATATCGTCTACATACCTCACATAAAACTTTACTATATCTTGAAACAATATATCAGAAAATATATATGTACTTTCCCAGTATGACATCACCAAGTTAGCATAACTAGAACCACATGGTGATCCCATAGCTACCCCCTTCTTTTGTATATAATACTGATTCTCGAAGAGGATAAAATTGTATGAAAGTACTGTGTCTAAGAGCTCTTGTATTAGGGTAATTTCAGATTCCAAATCATGTTTTTGGCGCATCCTATTAGTAACCCATTCTATCCCTTCAGTATGTGGGATACTAGTATACAATTTTAAGAAATTATATTCCTCTTTGTATGTAAAATTATTTAATCTTTCCAAAAACATCCATGAATCTTTTATGATCCATTCTTCTTTAATTACACATTTTTTGAGGATGGAATCAATGAATTTTGCACATGCATATGTAGAAGAATTTCTCCCATCTACAATGGGTCTATATGGAGGGTTCTGCAGATTTTTATGAATTTTAGGCACTCCGAATATACAGAGTGCCCTCGGTGCCATCATTAACAAATAGTTATAAACGTGTATATCAATCCTGCCTTCAATAAACAACTCATTCAAAAAGCTTTTTATAAATTGATTGGCCTTACTGTACTCATTAAGTGATGCTTCTTCATAAACATCTGTTGACACTATGTCTCTTATGTGTTGTACATAATCTGGTACGTCCATAAATACTAGACCACCTCCTTTATCAGGATTCATTATTCTAACATTGGCCATTAATAAACATTCAAGACCAACATTCAAGACTATCCCTCTCCTCTGCATTTAAATTATCAATAAATTTTGAACTATTTCTACTCAGTTCCCTTACATCCAATTTGCATATTTTTTCAAAAATACTAAGCGAATAGTGAAGGGGTGGGTTGAAGCAACTTGCAACTCTAAAATTATATAAATTATTGGTTGCATCTCGTTGTTCTAACAACAGTTTTAGGTTTAATTTCCTCACAAAAAGCTTTAAATCACATATAGTTTCTGCTAAATTCATTCTACATGCTGGAACTAAAGTTAAACCTTTAGAGAGAATATCCGCTAAGTTCTGTGTGACCTGAAAGGAAGAAAAATTATAAATTGTAAAATCATTTTTCTTATTTTTAATCAACACAGGTCCACATATATCATCATGTTGGCTTCAGTATTTAAATTTACACCTAAAATAATTTGGAGAAAAGCCAACAGCTTTAGACAAATTTATCAGAAGCAGAAAAATCCATCAGTCAGGAACCCAGGCATGATGCAGTGTGGACATTGTTCCTATTGCCATTTAATGGACATTGGAAATAACATAGAAGTTACTGGATATAAAATCAACCTTAAAGGCAAGTTTAACTGTAACACCAAAGGAGTGGTTTACATAGCAAAATGCCAAGTGTGTCCATCATTTTATGTGGGAAAAAACGATCGTAAATTAAAAGAAAGAGTCTCAGAACATATGAGGGGTATCAGCCAACATAAGGAGGAGAATGCTTTAGCTAAACATATTGTTTCAAATCCTGAACATAGGTTCAAATTTAAAGTTGTCCAACAAATCAACCAGGATATAAGAGGAGGACCTATGAGTCTATTATTGGAGAAAATAAAATTGCTATGGCAAATAAGGCTAAATGCTTATATGTATCTTGGGCTTAATGATAAACGTTCAATAATGTGTTTACTGAAATTAAGGAGTTTAGAGAGATAAAAGTGCTTTAAGTCTCTTAGATTGTATGCCGAGCTCAGTTTTATGTTTCCATATTCATTAGATGTTGATCTATTTATTTATATGTTTAAATGCATATTTTATGTAAGCTTACAGATAGTTTTTATATATGCATAAGTCTAAGTGGGCATTGATGATTCCTATATATTTATTGATTTTAGTAAGGGATCGATTATAGGGGCATTAATGTTATTATGTATATCTTTAAACTTGGTCTTAATACACAATATATGCTTACATTAATTAAATTGGGAATATTGGATTTGGCGTGTATGGTAGGTTAAGGAATAATAAAATTAGAATAATAATTTTATTATAATTTTATATATATATATATATATATATATATATATGTATATATATATATATATATATATATATATATATATATATATACACTTTTTTTTACATATTTTATGCGGTTATAAATGTTTTTGAAAAAAAATTTAATTTTAATACAGCTGCATTAATAAAAGTTGCCAATGATGGCAACTGCAAGACATCTCCGATATAATAACAAAGTTATCTATAATAGAATATAAAATAAATGTATATCTTGGTTATAAACAGGTGATTTTAAGGGATTAGTAATCATAAATATTTATGAATGTTCATTTTTTATTTTAAAGATAGAGTTGATTCATGCCAAAATTATTTTACTTAATTATAAATAATTTTATAGAAATATTATTATGGAAGTAATATAGCTTTAAATGGATATTAACTGCACTGTGGATTTTGGCGCCAATAGGTTGAAAGTTTATATAAGGTTTGAATTCAATGAAACGCTGATTTTCTGAAGAAGTTTGTTATTTTGGGCATTTAAAGTTAATAAAGCAAAGTTGTTTTTATTCTGGCGTCAGCCTGGCGTTTTTTCAGAAGTAAAGACATGCCTGATGACTGGAGGACAACAAATGTGATAACCTTAAACATCTATGGAACTACAGGCTTCCTGCATAAAAAGCCATGGTGGAGAAAATCAGGTAAAGGATTTTAAAAGAAAGCTTGTCAGAGGTGGGAACGTCATAGAATGAATTTTAAGGGAAAAGTTGTCAATTTTCATAGAAAGCAGTGTGTTAAGTAGCTCAACAGATAGCAGACTCTTCTTTGATACTGGAAGATCAGAAGATCGGCAATGAGGACACCAGGTGTAAAGATACATTTTCTATTACTGACAGTGCGGTGTAGTAGAAGGGGGAAGGGTGCTCCACTTCTGACTGTGTCGTCATTTGGAAAAGACATTAAAGAGAAGTCCCATCTGCCTGAGCTTTTGGTAGCACAGGTAGATGTAAAAGATTCCACAACACTTTTTGGGAAAAAAAAAAAAAAAAAAGGGAAATTTCACTAGAGACCTGGCCAAATACACACTCAGTATGAATACTCCAGTAGGATTCCCCAGAAAACAGGTCATATTCCTAGTGGAACTAAACTGGACAATATGATATAAATAAAAATAAATCTCCAGGAGAACAACCAACACTGGTTCATGGATAGAATGAGCTGTGAGTCAAACATGAAAGCTTGACAGGGGAATATTGGTAGGCGTGGACTACCTAGACTTCAGCAAACTCTCTGACTCAGTCCCTTAGGAACCATGAACAGACTGGTAACAGGGCCAAGACTGATGCATGGTTAAAGGGTAGGGTACAAAGGGTCATAGGTTCAGGGACAACATCAAAAATAAATAAAACGACCATTGGCCCAGTACTCATCAAGTCATTTGTCTCAGACATACCTGAAGGATCAATCAACAGAACTGACCGCATCACTGACAACACAAAGACTCGTGGAGCAATGCAGGATGATGGAAAAAGAAAGCGTAAGATAAGATTTGGGAATGCTGACAAAGTGGGAAACAGTGTGGCAGGTGAAAGTGAATGCAGATAAATGCAGTACTTTATCTAGGCTTCAGCCAACACAGTGTGACGTTATCAGCTGTCAAAGAACTGATGGTAATGCAGCGGGAAAAGGGTCTGGAAATATGACTCAGAAATGGACTGGATACTGTTGTACATACAGTTTATGATAAATAACACATATTTCACACCTGCATTACTACACAAATTCAGTGCAACAAAATCACCATACTGTCCACACTGCAAGGATCAGATAGCAGATTTAATGCATATATATTTTGGAATTGCAAATGCGTCAATCAACTCTGGAATTCACTGAAATTGCAATTACAAAATGTGGGATATCAATCATCAACACTTACATGGGAATTTACCATATTACATATTCGTCCGTCTAACTTCTCAGTAAAACAAGCAAACTCACTTATAACCATATTCTCATTAATGAAACTATATATAGCCATCAAATTAATAGACTATGAACATCTCTTGGGAGGGTTTTAAGAAAGTGGCTATTAAACAACTATTAGCTCACAAAATAGTAATGGATAAAAGAAACAAAAACAGCAAAACTCGAGCAACTTGGGAACAAACCTTTAATATATATTAGCATAAAACATCATGTACAGTATTGAGGAACGCGTTATAAGGGAACCTAGCAATATACCCACAAACTCGCAACAAAATATGGCATTGCAAACATTAATGTATGTGTTGTCTTTATATTGTTTAAACTTGTTTGAGA
Organism: Protopterus annectens; assembly: GCF_019279795.1. Lineage (NCBI taxonomy): Eukaryota > Metazoa > Chordata > Ceratodontiformes > Protopteridae > Protopterus > Protopterus annectens. The sequence continues at coordinate 1,819,720,146 of NC_056737.1, read as the reverse complement.
AAGCATCTACGTATATAGTGTAAATAGGTTTGCTATATGACCTTCATGTTCCTATATTGACTACAATGTAAAACTTTTAGTTATGTACTCACCATAACTTCAGATGTTTGGGATCCATCTCGCCTACATTCTGACTGATGGGCTCGGAGCCGATCCCTCGGCTCTGACACGGCACGCTTATGCTATAGAGCGAGGCCTCTAATTGGCTGAGCTATCTTTATCCCAGGATGCACCACCACTAATCCCCCAGATCTTGTTTGTCCGCATTCATGCACACATGCACAACTTGTTTATATAACATTGTTAGATGTTTCAAGATGAAACAACAGGATTCGGACCTTCTGATATCCTCTGATCTCCAAGGAAGGAGGAAGGAGGGTGGGTTATTAGGAATGTAGGCGAGATGGATCCCAAACATCTGAAGTTATGGTGAGTACATAACTAAAAGATGTTATGTGATCCTATCTCGCCTACATTCTGACTGATGGGACAGCGTCCCTAGCACCTAAATCCCGGGTGGCTCATTGGAAAACACTCCTGAGCACTGTGGAACCAAATGAAGCTCGTCCTCTAGATGCCACATCTAATTTGTAGTGGGAAATGAAGGTATGCGGGGAAGACCATGTAGCCGCAGCACAAATGTCACCAATAGCAAGCTTAGAATGAAATGCTACCGAAGTAGCCATTGCCCTTGTAGAATGAGCCTTGACAGAGGTGGTAAGCTCTTTGTTAGAATAAATATAAGCTTGAGTAATACAGTCCTTGATCCATTTGGCAATAGTGACCTTTGTGTCAGCGTTGCCCAATTTGTTTTCTGCAAAGGATACAAACAACTGATCTGTTTTCCTTGTTTATTTGGTCCTATCTAAATAAAAACGTAACTGTCTGTGGACATCTAGTGTGTGGAAGATAAACTCCGCCTTGTTAGAGTATTTTGGGAAAAAAACTGGAAGCTCTAACGATTGTTGTAAGCATAAAGTAGAACAAACTTTAGGAACAAAAGAAGGATTTGGTCTGAGGGATACTCTGTCTGTATGAAAAACCAAGCACGGGGTTTCACTGACAAAGCTTGAAGCTCTGAAACCCTTCTGGCTGAAGTAATCGCCACTAGAAAGGCTGTCTTCCATGATAGAAACTTTAGATCACATGTAGCTGCCGGTTCAAAGGGGAAAGAAGTCAAGGCACGCAACACAATATCGAGATCCCATGGAGGTGCAGGATGAGAAATCGGAGGTCTTAATAGAGCAGCACCTTTCAAGAAGGTCTTACACAATCTGTTGCTCATTAAAGGTGGGTCTATGGATTCATGAAAATTAGAAATTGCTGCCAATTGTACTTTGATGGTAGAAACTGAAGAGCCTTGATTGAAAAGAGAGGTCAGAAATTTTAGTATTTCTGCCATGGAAGTAGAAATGGGGTCCAGGCCCCGGAGTTGAGCCCAAATAGCAAACTTTTTCCATTTGCTAGAATACAGTTTCTTTGTAGCAGACTTGTGGGCTGAAGATAATATGTGCACAACATCTGGATCCAGTGTATGACTCCTGACTATCGTCGGAAGAGGAGGAGTCAGGCCGTCAATCTTAAGGTGTGAAGGGACTGGTGGAATAGTCCCGACTGATGAATCAGTAGGTCTGGGACCTGGTCCAGGAACCATGGACCTTCCAGAGCATGTTTCCGAAGATAGGGGAACCACACTTGACGAGGCCAGTAAGGAGCAATTAAGATCATCTTGCTCCCTAAGAGAGATGCCTTTTGGATCACCCTGGGGAGGAGAGGAACTGGGGGGAAGGCATAAAGCAAGCCGGTGGGCCAAGGATGGACTAATGCGTCCATGGGGCTCTTCCCCAGAGCCGGGGTTAGGGAGAAAAATTCTTTGCACTTCGCATTCAGAGGAGTCGCGAAGAGGTCGCAACACAGAACTCCCCATTCGCTGAAAATCTGACTTGCAACTGTCATATTCAGAGACCATTCGTGAGGAGAGAGGATGGTTCTGCTCAATCTGTCGGCTATGACATTGGACTTGCCCGGTATGTGAGTAGCCACTAGGAAGCGTTTGGTCGAGACTGCCCATTCCCAAACTCTCATGGCTTCTCTGCAAAGAGGATAGGATCTGGTCCCTCCCTGTTTGTTCAGGTACCAGACAACTGACATGTTGTCTGAGTGAACAGCGATTACACCCTGAGGGAGATAATCGTGAAGGGCTTGAAGGGACAGGAGTACTGCCCTCATTTCTAGGATGTTGATATGAAGAGGAGTCTCTTCCCGGTGCCATTTGCCTTGGACTGACCTGCCCAGGGAATGCCCCCCCCACCCCATCTGGGAGGCGTCCGTGGTCAAAGTGGCCGGAGGAGGAAGAACAAAGGGTCGTCCCTGATCCAAATTGGAGGGCACTAGCCACCAGCGAAGGTCCCGTTTGCAAGATTCCGTGATCCATATGAGGTGATTGAGAGGGAGTTCCTGAAAGGACCACTGAGTTGAAAGAAGCCACTGGAGGATTCTCATGTGCAACCTTGCCAAGGGAACTAGAAGAACCGTGGCAGACATGGATCCCAATAGCTGCAGGACCATTCTGGCTGGGGCTTTGGACCTGGGGAGTAAGGCTCGAACTTGATTTTGTATGGTTTGAATTCTGTCTGTAGGTAGATAGACCCGCATCTGGTTTGAGTCTATCTCTACCCCTATGAATCTTATTCTTTGAGATGGCCGCAACACAGACTTTGGCCAATTGAAGGTGATTCCAAGGGAATTGCCCAGTGATATAGTGGCTTGTAGGCTCCGCAGAAGTAGATGCTTGGAGGTGGCAGTTAGGAGCCAGTCGTCTAGGTATGGAAACACCTGGAATCCTAGACTTCTCGGGTGAGCAGTCACTACTGCCAAGCACATGGTGAACACCCTGGGGGCTGTGGTGAGACCAAAGGGCAGCGCACGGAACTGAAAATGACTGCCTACTAGGCTGAAGCGCAGATGTCTCCTGGACTTTTGATGTATCTTGATATGATAATACGCGTCCTTGAGATCTATGGAGCACATCCAAACACCCTTCTCCAACAATGGGAGAATGGTTTGTAGAGTGACCATTCGGAACTTGGACTTTCTGACTGAACGGTTTAGGATGCTTAGGTCCAGAATGGGCCTCAAGTCCCCGGTCTTTTGGCACCAAAAGAATCTTGAGTAAGTCCCTAATCCGATCTGGTCTGCGGGGACCGGTTGGATGACTCCTTTTTGCAGCAGCTTTGAAATTTCTGAGGCTGCGGTATCCCATTGACTGGGTGGCGGGTCCGGGATTTTTTTGGACTGGGGGGGGGGGGGAGAATGGGATGGAGTAACCTCCGGCGATAATCCGAAGCACCCATCGGTCCTGAGTGATCCCTTCCCAGGCCTTCAGGTGCTTCGAGAAACGACCCCCGACTGGCTCCGGAGCAGCACAGCCGGGCAATCCCTCAGGGACTATGAAAAGCTAAAGAGCCACGAAAGGACTCGCGGTCTCCAGTGTTGCGAGGGCCTCTGCCGCCTCTGGGATGGCATCTTCAGGATGAATTTCCCCCTCCTCTGCCTCTGGAGGGGGAACCTTCCTGCTGAGAAGGGTAAGGCTTCTGAGATCTACGGAACCACATCTTCCCTCCTCTTTTAGCCTTGGGATAAGGCCGAAAGGGAGTGGAAAATTGTGCCCCTACGGCAGTCAGAGTCTTACCTTCCTGTTCACAGCGGGTTAGTGTGTCTTTTACCTTGGGTCCAAACAGGGAGGACCCATCAAAGGGGGTGTCGGCAAATGAAGACTTAAAGGCCTCCGCGAAATGACACAGGCGGAGCCACGCTTGTCTCCGTAGAGCAATGCCTGTACCCGCCGCTCTACTCGCCCCTTCGGCCGCATACGAAATGAGCCTCATGGACGAGTTCGAAATGGACGACATTGTAGCCAGCTGAGAGCCAACCGTCTGGGCCAGCTCCTCAGGCAGGTTACCCAAGAGGGTATCGGATAGCTCCTTAATCAGATCCCTCTGAAATCTCGTAAAGTGCGTCAGGTAGTTCAAGGACCTCAGTGTAAAGGCCGCTGAACTAAGGGTGCGCTCGCACCGATCCATGCTCCTAGACTCCTTATTAGGAGGATGGATGGACGAAGCCTCTGCTACATCTTGCTGGCGAGCAGATGCCAACTCCTTAGCATGTATGGCCACACCATTAGTAGGTAACTCTCTATCCGGGGCCGAGAAATTTGTTCGGATGAGCGGGCACCGGTTCCACAGAGTCTGGGTGTTCCCACGCCCTTCGACAGATCAAATCCAAGAGCTCGTCGAAGGGCGGAGACACCCAGGAGGCGGAGGGCTGAGCCCCGAAGGCCTTCAGGAACACCGACTCATCAGCAGAGGGAGGTTTGGACTGCCAGCCGCCTCGTTGTTTTAGGGCTTCCAGGATGTCTGCAAAGGAGACATCATCCGAGACGACTTGGGGGACCCTTCTGCATCATCGAGATCAGTGTCAGATGTCAGAGACTCATCAGGGGAGTCAACGTGCTTCCTCTTGCACGATCTCTTCCTGGGAGGTTCTTCCGAAGAGGCTTCAGAAGGACCTCCAGGAGGGGGAGAAACCCCACCGGGGGTAATCTGAGGCCCAGGGGCTCCGCTGTCTAAAGACAGGGGGACTGCCAACGACCCAGTCTCCAAATGTTGGGAAGGAGCTGGGGAAACTGTGGAGGTAGCCAAGGAAGATTTGGCTAAAGCACTCCTCATAGCCCTGAAGGCGGGACCACCAGAATCCTGGGAGGGTCCCACCTCCGTGGCCACGACAGTGGACGGTACTCCCGCCGCCGACGCACCGAGAGGGAGACTTGGGACTGAAAGCATCAATCCCGAAGCCTCCCCCCCAAGGCCGAAGGAAGAAGTCCGTGTACTGAACTCCGACCTAAGAGCCGGAGTTGGAGCAAGGGTCGGGCCCGACCCTAACACCTCCACAGGTTCCACCAGCACTGGCTCCAACGGTGCCGAAGCTGTCGGAGGAGGAAAAACAGTAGGGGAGTGGACCATCGGCTCCGAAGCCAAATGGGCTGGAGCCGAAACCATCTTTTGGAACACCAGAGACTGGAAGAGTCGAAGGAGCACCCTGCACAATCAGACATCTTGGATGATCTCGAGGATACCGATCGGGCCCGAACCGATTTCTCCATCGGCTCCGAAGGGATCAGGGACCGGCTCCGAAACGACTCAACAATTATCGGCTCCGAGGAAGGTTTCAAAGAAATTTCCCTCGGTACCGATAAGGACTTCGGCTCCGAGGGGGAAGAGTCTGAGCCGATGACCCTTATCGGCTCCAATATCAGTGGAGCCGATGAGGGTGACCCGCCTCTCGATGCCCCAGCCCTCGGCTCCGAAACCAGAGGGGTCGAGGCTGGAGGCATCGAGGCAGACCATTCCGACCTCGGCTCCGAAGTCCGTGGAGCCGATGGAGAAGTCTGCTTAGTTTTCTTAGCGGTCGGTTCCGACTGACTGGTCGGAGCCGACGCTTTCCTCTTTTTAGAAGGAGACGGAGAGGAAGATAAAGCCTCCTCGAAGGAAGGCTTGATTAATCCCTTGAGGATTAATTTGTTTTTCCTCTCCTGGAGGACTCTCGAAGAGAACGCGTGGCACACACTACACGACTCTTGCAAATGCTTAGCACCTAAGCAATAGACGCACGAGGCGTGGTAGTCCGTTATGGACATTTTAAAACCACACCTCGTGCATTTCTTAAACCCGGAGGGTTTGTGTTCTTTCGACATAACTGTCTCGCCAAAGAACCAATAACAGTGAACACTATAACACTAAACTTCAGTTAAGACAGTCCAATACAACTTTAACAAAAATTTCTTTTTTTTTTTTTTTTTTTTTTACACTAACAGTTAACTGACGAAAGTAAAAGATAGAGAGAGGGAGTCAAGACCCTCTAACTTAAACGGGTACTTGACCCAAGCAATTACAGAAACAGTAATATAACAGGGGAAGGCCCCTCTAACTGAAACGGGAAACCTTCCCTGACTAAAAATTTTTTGAATTCAGTCACACAACTACACCAAACACACTAATATATCAACAATAGCTGTTAAAACAGCTTTTGGTTTCAAAGAAAGGAAATTTGTGACGGGAAAGAAGCCTAAAAACTAGTACTTAGCCCAGCCAATGTTGAGACCACGTCTATGCTTGATAGCGGCAAACGAGATCTGGGGGATTAGTGGTGGTGCATCCTGGGATAAAGATAGCTCAGCCAATTAGAGGCCTCGCTCTATAGCATAAGCGTGCCGAGTCAGAGCTGAGGGATCGGCTCCGAGCCCATCAGTCAGAATGTAGGCGAGATAGGATCACATAACATCTTTCTCTTATGGTCATGTTGTAAATATGAACATTGTTGTGTCTTTTATAAATGCAAAATGAAAATAAAAATTATTGAAAAAATATGTTTTAAAAATATTTAAACAAACTGTATAAAAAGCAACTAAAACTGGTTGGGAGGACATTTGATCTTAAACTGATAGTTTATAAAAGAGCAGTGTATCTGTCCGTAATCAATGTTATAAAAAAAGTTAATATCTCAACAGTAGTGTTTGGTCGGTCATATTAATAAATATTATAGCAAGTACAAATACAAAAAAAAAGAAATGGACTGGATATCCAGGAAGACAGCGAGAAGGCAATGACAGCAGCAAACAGAATGTTGGGCTGTACCCTCTGAGGAATAGACACAAGAATCTAAGAGGTAATGCTTCCAGCCTACAGGGCTCTGGTCAGCCTAAACCCGAAATAACAAATACGACTCAAGTACCAACAAGGAATCAAATATCAGGCTGCTGTAAGCATTCTAGAGGAAAGCCATCAATGGATCACTACAGAAATCAGATGAGAGTCCACAGCATTGGATGGTATCTCATCATGATAACCAGGAAAAGTACACTACTTAATATTCCATTTACTCAGCTAGAATACTACACTGAAAATAAAATATGGAAAGGCTAGCAAGCAAAGCTGTTTTCATTCAGGGGCTGTAATCCTTGCAGAAGTAAAAACAGTGCAAGTCTGAAAGGACAATGACATCAAGAATCCAGAATGGAACCACATCAGGTTATATTCTCTGTAACCAACATAATCTAAAAGGTTTCTAACAAATTGTCACCACTTTTAAGATAAGCAAGCAGTATGCCAATAAGAAACACCTTCTTTTCAAGCACTTAATGCTACTGTTACGACGACCACACACACCAATGTTTATATGCTTTCCACACATCAAAAAAATCATGTCTGCCTGTTTCCACAATCTTTAAGGGAAAGTGAGCAATACAATTTGCTATTTTTGCACAAACTAGTACTGTACTCTCTACTGATGATCCACTAATTTAGAGATTCAAATAAAATCATTTAAAAGATAATTTTCTTTGCAAAAGCAGTATATATGCTACTGACTGCTTTCTCTAAGCTATTTAACAGACACAAATGATTAAAACTACCAAACCAACTCCTAACAGCTTCAAGTCCAGCCTAGAATGGTGTCATTTTGATTTTTATGTAACAGAGCAATTTGTACTCAGATTAGTAGACTTTGCATTTTTGCTGGAAAATAGTAAAACAGGTAGGGAATTTCCTGATTCCTGAATAGCTATACATTTTGAAAACAGAGTCTAGAAATGGATTCCTTAGAAATATAACATCTGGAACTGGTTCAGGCAGTGGGATTCTGAACCAGTTCCAGATGTTATATTTCTAAGGAATCCATTTCTGAGACTCTGTACACTGCATTAGTGAGCGTATTCCTTCCTGCTGGGCATAATTTATTTTCTTATTTACCCTTTGCTGCCCAGGTTTGCCTTGCTAGGCTACTGACCTCTTTTAAAAGAAGACCTGAGGTGGTATTCAACCTGACTAGGGGAAATTTTGCTAGGGCACTGGGAATCTTTCCCTATTCTTTTTGATATGTGCAGTGCAATCTTTTACATTCACCTGAACTTCTACCAGCTCAGGTAACTGGGACTTAAGTTCAATGTCTCATCTGAAGGACAATATACCTAGGAGTGGAAAACACATGGCCTTCTTACCTTACAGCACCAAAACCAAGTATGCAAGCTGCTAAGCCACTGACACTACTACAATATGATATACTATACAATGCTAATGTAAACATGCTGCTTTAATAAACTTGATCAGGTTGTTTGAAGCCATGCAAAGTTGTTGTGTCTTTCGGCTTATCCCAGTTAGGGGTCGCCACAGCGGAACTCCGGTCCGCTAATGTTTGGTAGTGGATTTTTACGTGCCGAGTTACCAGTCCTGATGCACAACCTTCAATGAAGGTACGCCCATTCACGCATGCCTCCACACAGAAGATGCTCTAGCTGAGAATCGAACGGGACAACGTCTTGCTGTGAGGCGACAACGCTACCGCAGCACCACTACCACGGGTTGAAGCCATGCAAAGTAAAACTACTATAATAAAATGTTACACAGTTTTTCATCCTACCAAAGCCATTCTTCTTGAGGGCATAAACCTGATGAAGCACTGCCCATTTTTTTGTTTTTTGTTTTTATTTGCAATATTTCTTTGTACACCATGGTAACTCCTACTTCTAACCTTACCAGATTTGCATTATCATTTTGCAAATACTTGCAGTCAGTGTATCTCTTATGTAAGAGAACTAGACGGTGAAAAAGTGAAGTTGTGTAACATATCTTACTAAAAAAGTGAAGTTGTGTAACATCTTACCAAATCAGTATATGACCTACTTCTCACTGTTGTAGTATTCTTTATACTTGAGATATCCTGCAGAGGGATAGACTAACCCCCAGCCAGTATAGCAAAGTCTATACATCTTCTATCCATCTTACATCAGACTTACGTTTTATGTGCAAGGTGTAAGGTACTATGTGTCATGTGAATGCCTAATCCCCAGAACTGAGGTGCCCCACGAGAACCAGACCAAACGCAGAAAAACAACAACATGCACATCCAGGAAGGGAAACAGAAGGAGATAGGGAACGAACACAAAACCACTCAGTCAGCAGTAGAGCAACAGAAAAGGAAAAGGGGGCTGGAGGGAGGGACCAAATACTGTAATAGTGAGAAGTAAGACACCTACTGTTATGGTAAGATCTTGCATAACTGTATTATGTCCTTCCTTATCACTTTTGCAGTACACTTTATACTTGGGACAGTACAAAAGCTAGTGTAAAAAAAGGAGAGGAGGAACACAGAGAAGTGCCTTCCAAAAATCCATAAAGGATAGCCCAGGCAAATCCTTCCCTGGCCCTGAAAATGGCATCTGACTTACAATTCCTAGTAAAAGTATTGAGAGAAGACCAAGTAGCAGCTTCCAAGATGGATTTAATTTCAAGACCCTTGAAAAAAAGCACCAGAACAGCCTATTGCCCTAGAAGAATGAGCATGAACAGAGGACAAAAGCGGTTTGCCATGAAAAGAACAACAAAAATAAATGGCCTTAAAGATTCAGGAGGAGATGCTTTGCTTAGACATTGCCAAACCCAATTTCCTGGCATGAAACAAAACAAAACGTTGCTCAGATTTTCTGATGCATTTCTTATCCAAGTAATACCTGACCTGTCTATATAAATCCGGGGTATGTAGTATCTTTCTCAGTAGCAGACTGCTAAGGAAAAAAGGAGGGAAGATGAATATATTGACTCAAGGTCAAAACATTAATCCCCTTGGGCATAAAAGGAGGAGTGGTATGAAGAGATACCCTGTCCTTGTCAAAAAACAAAAAAGGAGGAACCACCATGAGGGCTTGGAGTTCAGAAACCCTCTTGACAGAAGTGCCACCAACAATACAGTCTTCCATGTACAACTTTGCAGGGAAGAAGAAATAATAGTCTCAAAAGGGGACACGGTTAATTTTTCAAGAACAAAATTAAGGTCCTAAGAAGTAGAAATAGGCTTTCCTGGGGGCCAACTATGAAGGATGCATTTTAGGAACTGTTTGACTTCAAAACTAGAAGCTAAAGGCTGACTCAGAGGCAGATAAGACAGAAATGGCTGACAAAGTTTAACAAAAGAATATGCCAAACTAGTATTAATCAATTCACACAAACAGAAAGGACTGTAGGGACCCTCACAGAAAAAAGGGTTGTGGTCATGCTTGAGACAGAAAATGGCTTCCATTTAGCCACATAGGATTTTCTAGAATTGGGTTTTCTGGCCTCTTGCAAAACCCAAAGCAATTCCTTAGAAAACTGGTGTCTAAATGTAATCAAAACCATATCACCCAATGTGTTAGTTGGAAGTGAGGGTGAATAAAAGACCCCTTGTCTTGTATGAAAAGATACACTCTATGAGGTAACGCGTGATGACTGCCTCTGGCCAGGTAACAGAGAAAGGGAAAGCAGTGCTGTCTGGGCCAAAAGGGAGTCACCAGCAACAAATGATCTTGTGCATACATGAAAAAGAAGTTATGTAACTACCATAACGTTCCATGCTTGTTGTCCTTCATCTCACCTTCCTTCTTGCTGGTTTGGTTCGGAGCCGATCCTTGGCTCTGACACGGCCTATTTACTATAGCTCGAGAGCTTTTACTGGCTCGAGGCTACCCCTTATCCTAACATGCCTAGCTGTAGTTACCCAGATCTCATTTGTAATAGCCCACACTAGACATACATAGCAAAAAACAATTTTTACTAAGCTCTTATACATCTAAGGCAGGAAGGAAAGAGGAAAAAGACAATGTATGGATAACTAACCTGGTATGTCAGCAGGAAACTCAGCCAGTGTAACCAATAAAGAACTCCTCTCAAACCTCCAGGAAGGGGGAAGGAGGGGGGGACGCTAGAAGGAAGGCGAGATGAAGGACAAGAAACATGGAATGTTATGGTAGGTACACAACTTCTTTATGTTATGTTGTCCCATCTCACCTTCATTCTTGCTGGTTGGGACTGCGTCCTCAGCACCTGGTTCTTGGGTTGCTCACTGGAACAAACTCTTCAGGACTGTGGAACCACAGGATGCCCTATTCTGGGAGATCACATCCACTTTGTAATGAGTGATAAATGTATGAGGATTTGACAATGTTGCTGCTGCACAGATTGAATCTACAGGAAATTTAGCTTGGAAGGCAACAGAGGTGGCTAAGGCCCTGGTTGACTGTCCTCTGGGCCTTCCTGGAAGCGTATTTTTATGCAAATCATATGAATAACTGATTGTGCCCGACAGCCATTTTGATAAGGTCACTTTTGAAACTGGATAACCTTGTTTATTATCAGCAAAGGATATAAACAATTGGTCTGATTTTCTAAGGTCTTTAGTCCTGTGTAAATCAAAACGTAATTGTCTATGAACATCCAATTGGTGTAGTCTGTACTCTGCCTTGTTGCTGTAATTGGGGAAGAACACAGGAAGCTCAATGGACTGATTTAAATTATACTCTGAAGAAACCTTTGGCAAGAAAGAAGGACTGCTCCTAAGAGAGACTCTATCTTTGTGAAAAATGAGATACGGCAGGCGAATAGACAAAGCATGTAATTCAGAAACCCATCTAGCTGAGGTTACAGCAACCAAGAAGAGGGTTTTCCAAGACAGAAACTTCAGGGGGCAAGATGCTACTGGTTCAAAGGAGGCAGAACCATCGAAGCTAAAACCAAGTTTGGGTCCCAAGGGGGGGGGCTCTCTTACCGGGGGGCGTAAAAGTGTTTTACCTCGTAAGAATGCTCTGCACAACTTATGGGACATAATGTTAGAACCCAAGTCTCCTACATGAAAATTGGAGATGGCAGCAAGTTGGACCCTAATAGCAGCTGCCCCTTTTTCGAAGGCTTTGGCCAGAAAGTCAAGAATCTTGTGAACAGGAGCTATGAAGGGATCAATGTTATTACTGTTCTCCCAATAAGAGAATCTCTTCCTTTTGCTAGTGTATAGTGTAAATCCTCCTGGTAGTGGGCTTGTGGAGGACACTAGGATGTGTTGTACAGCAGGGCAAATGTTTGGGAGCCTGGCTAAGACTGGAAGTGGAGTAACCAAGCAGTCAGCTTGAGAGTTTGGAGGGAGGGGTGAAACCCGCCTGACTGATGCGTCAGTAGGTCTGGAACTGGGTCTAGTATCCAAGGCTCTAGTTAAAGATGATGGCGAAGAAACGGAAACCATATCTGATGAGGCCAGTAAGAAGCAATGAGGATGAGTTTGCAACCTAACGATTTTGTTTCTGAAGTACCTTTGTAATTAGGTGGAAAGGCATATAGTAGTCCCGGAGGCCAATCGTGTACAAGTGCATCCCTGGGTGACTGTCCCAGAGGGGGAACAAGGGTGAAGTAGCTGCTGCATTTGTTGTTTAAGGGAGTGGCAAAAAGATCGCAGCATGGCTGGTCCCATTTGTGGAAAATCAGGTCTGCAACTTCTTGCTTCAGGGACCACTTGTGAGGCATGAGGATAGCCCTGCTAAGCCTGTCCGCTATCACATTGGATTTTCCGGGAATGTGTGTCGCAAGCAGAAAATGTTGGGAAGATATCGCCCACTGCCATACTCGAAGCTCCTCCCGACACAAGGGGTAAGATCTGGTTCCACCCTGCTTGTTGATGTACCATACCACTGACATATTGTATGTCTGGATTGCAATGGTCCCGGTAGGTAGAGAGTCTTGAAAGTGCTTGCAATGCCAGAAGCACTGCTCTCATCTCTAGAACACTGATGTGTAAATGGTACTCATGAGGTTGCCACGTTCCTTGGACAGTCCGTCCCAGATAATGCCCCCCTCACCTATCTGAGAAGCATCCGTGGTCACTGTGGCTACAGGATGGGGGTCTACAAAGGGTCTGCCCAGAGTCACCTGGGGGGAGACAAGTTACCATACTAGGTCCTTTTTGCAAGATTCTGTGATCAAGATCATGTGTGACATTGGCAAATTCTGGAAAGACCACTGAGCAAAAAGAAGCCACTGCAGAATATGCATGTGGAAGCGTGCTAAAGGAACTAGCGTAATTGCAACAGCCATTGAGCCCAGGACTTGTAGAACTTGTCTTGCCTGAACTCTCCCATTCTTTATGAGAAACAAAACTTGCTGATGAATGGTTGACACCCTGTCTTGAGGCAGTTTTGCTATCATGCTTCTTGTATCTAAGTCTGCCCCTATAAAGGTAATAGACTGACAAGGCGACAAGGCAGACTTTTTGTAATTTATGGTGATGCCTAACTGGGAAAAAGCTTGGATTGTGTAGTCCAGTGCTTTGATCAGTTGATGCTCGGTGGTAGCAGTAAAGAGCCAGTCATCTAGATATGGAAACAGGTGAGCCATGACCACTGCCATACACTTGATGAACAACCTGGGGGCTGTGGTGAAACCAAAGGACAGGGCCCTGAAATGATGATGACTAGCTCCCAGCCAGAAGCATAGGAATCTCCTGGATTGCCTGTCCATTTTTATATGTTAGTACGCATCCTGGAGATCGATGGAGCACATCCAATTGTCCTGACCCAAGAAAGGAAGAATGGACTGCAGTGTTACCATACAGAACTTCGTCTTTTTTACCATTTGGTTTAGTTTGCTGAGATCCAAAATGGGTCTCAAGTCCAATGTATTTTTTGGAACTAAAAAGAACCTTGAATAAGTTCCGGATCTGATTTGGTCTGCGGGGACTTCCTAGATGGCTCTTTTTTCAAGCAATCTTTGAACCTCTAGTATTGCATGATCCTGAAGACTGGGTGGAACATCTGGGATAGAACATTTGTCTTTTGAGGGGGGGACAGAGAAAAGGGAATTTTGTAACCCCTGGATATTATCAACAGTACCCATGTTTCTCTCGTGATAGATCGCCAGGCTGCTGGGTACAGTGACAGTCTGCCCCCGACTGCCTTCAGAGGTTGACAGCCGGGCCTCCCTTCAGGGGTGCTGGAAGGGCCTAGCAGAGAAAGCATCTCTGTCACCCTGCTGTTGCGGATCCCCTCTGCCATGAGGGTGGCGTCTTCCATTGTTGTTTCCCTCTCTGCCCTGGGGGGAAAAAATCTCCATGTGTGTCAGGCGAAGCTCCCTAGGATTTTCGGAACATTTTTCTACTCTTCTAACCTTTAGGATAGGGTCTAGATGGAGTGGAAAAATGGACTCCTATGGCAGAGAGAGTCTTGCCATCCTGTTCACACCTGGTGAGAGTCTCGTCTACCTGAGGCCCGAACAAGGACGAGCCATCGAAGGGGGTGTTAGTAAATAAAGACTTAAAAGGTTTCACAAACTGACAACGGCGCATCCAGGAGTGTCTCTGCAAAGCTACTCCGGTACCTGCTGCCCTACTCGCTCCATCTGCCGCATAAGAAATAAGCCTCATGGAGGAGTTAACCACGGAGGTCAAGGTCACAAGCTGGGATGCTGCCCTGTTTGCAACTACCTCAGCTGTAGGATTTTGCAGGGTATCTCCTAGCTCCTTCAGGAGATCCCTCTGAAGTCATGTAAAATGAGACAATTAATTCAGTGACCTGAGAGTAAAGGTCGCTGAAGAAAACATATGCTTCCCATATACCTGTCCATCATACGAGACACACTGTTCTGCGGATGGACAGATGAAGAAGTTTCTGTAAGTTCCTTCTTAGTGGCTGCTGCCACCACCATGGCATCAACAGGGACCCCTTTGGAAAAGAAAGACATCCTTGGGAGCAGTAATAAATTTGTTCGGTCTCCTTAGAACTGGTTACATGGTCTCTGGAGCGCTCCACGCCTTTCGACTCACTACAGACAAAAGTGGGTCCAAAGGCGGAGACACCCAAGAGGTGGAGGGTCAGGAACCAAATGCTTCCAGGTAGACAGGATTGTCCTCAGAAGGGGCTAGGGACTTCCAGCCACCCCTCTGTCTAAGGATTTTCAAGATGTCTGAAAAAGAGACATCCTCAGAGGGGGACCAAGGGGACCCTTCCGATTCATCCAAGTCTGTATCCGAAGTGATAGACTCAGGGGAGTCTAGATGCTTCCTCTTACATTTCTTCTTTCGAGGGATCTCCTCCGAATGTTCGGGGGAGGTTTCGGAAGAGGTGGGGTCAACCAGTGGGGCATCCTGGGGCACAGGTTCCCTACACTTGGAGGCAGCAGGAGGGACAAAGGCAGGCAAAGGCACCGAGGGAGAAGGAGCCAATGGAGCCAAGGGTGGAGCAGTCTCAGAAGACAGTGTGCTCCTCATCACCTCGGAGGTGCCATGGTCCCGAGTTGAATGAGCCACCGGCTCCCTAGAGCCAGGAGATGATCTGCAAACCAGGAGCGACGGCTCCGAGGCTGATGTGGGAGCCGAGCTCACCTGTGCCGATGCTCCGAGAGGGAGAGCGGGGTCGGACAAGGGTCCGATGCCACTTCCCCCCTCGGAGCCGACGAGAGAGCTTCAGCTCCCAGATCACTCAATGGACTGAGACATCGAGGAGATTGGAGTGGTCATCAGAACCGATAAGGGAGAAGAAACTAGAGCCGACAGTTCCACCGCCATGACCTCCATGCACTCCGGCTCCGAGCTTAGGAGAGTTGGAGGGGGAATCGATGGAGAAGCTGGATGGACTGAAGGAGCCAATTCCTTATGGGCTGGGCTCAAAAGTAATTTAGCAAGTGCCTGTGACTTGAGGAGCCTGTTAGCCACACTCTCCACGTCGTGATTCAAAAGCCTGGAGGACAGTGAGGAGTGTGAAGAGGACGTGTGACTGTCCACTCCAGCTTGCAGCAGAGAAGATTGTGGATAAGAGCGTGCCAGCTCCAAATGAAGAGACCTTGATCTCTTATGGGTCCGGACTGGCTCCGAGGACACAGATTGAGCTGCTGGAGACTTAGCTTTGTTGGAGCCAATGCTGGCAGCTGAAGGCTTTTCAGTGATTTTTGTCTGTTCCAAACTCGGAACTGCTAGCTTGGTGTGTTTTTCAGACACTTTAGCTGGGTGAGTACCCTGAGACGAAAAATCTTGAGGGTTCTTCAGGAGGCCACATAAAATAAGCTTATTTCTTCTCTCCTGCAGGACTCTGGAACTGAAAGTGTGACAGATCGAGCAAGAGTCCTGCAGGTGAACAGCCCCTAAACAAAAAATGTAACTCGTGTGCCCATCCGTAAGGGACATTTTCTGGCAACGAGTCACATTTTTTAAACCCAGAGGGTTTCGACTCTTTAGATATGGAAAACACTAGACAGGAATTTTTCACAGTACAGGAAAAAAAAACAAAGCTAACAGCACACAACAACTAACTGCAACTAGGCTGTTACAGGTAGTCCAACAACAAAAAAGAACTTAGTTGTTTTTTTTTTTTTTGTTTTTTGTTTTTTTTTTTTTAAGGGGAGAAGAAAGAAGGGGAAGAGCCTCTAACTTAAATGGCAACTCCCCCCGATGGGAGAGCCTCTAACTTAAACGGCTATCCCAGAAAAGGGTGGGGGGGGAAGAAGAACCCTCTAATTTAAATGGACTCTAAGGGGAAAGCAAGGCATGAGGAGAAAAGACAACAGCCAGAAGCACTACAACAAGCAGAGAAAGGGGTCATTAGACTAACAGGGGATAGTATACACTCTAACGAGTCAATACAACCACAAATAATTAGGAAAATAGCGATAAATAGAAAAAAAGCACAAAGTACTTAGCCCGAGCCAGTAGTCGCAATCTCGAAGCTGCACACAGCAAATGAGATCTGGTTAGCTACCACTAGGCATGTTGGGATAAGGGGTAGCCTCGAGCCAGTAAAAGCTCTAATCAGCTGAGTCGGAGTCGAGGATTGGCCCTGAACCCAACCAGCAAGAATGAAGGTGAGATGGGACAACATATCATCATCCCTTTCCAAGAAAAAATACATGGCATCCATTTTCCAAGTTGGCGAACTTGGAATTCTGGAAGAGAACGGGAGAAATTTTCTGTTCAGAGGGGAGACAAAAAAGATATACTTGAGGAGTACCCCATCAATGTACAATGCCCAGAAATACCTCTGTGAAGTATCCATTTTTGATGATGTGCCCTGGACCTTCTCAACAGTCTGCCACTAGATTATGCTCTGAAGGGATATAAACTGCCTGAAGAACCAAGTAATGGCAGGCTGCAAAACGCCAAGCCTGAAGAGCCAGCCTGCAAAGAATGTAAGACTTTGTGCCCCCCCTGCTTCTTGATGTACAACATGACTGTTATTGCCTGTAAAAACCTTCAGATGACCTGGAACCCAGAGAAAGAGGAAAGGCCTGAAAAGCTAGGATTAGAGCCCTTGTCTTTCATATTGATGTGGTCTGCCAGTTGCTAATGAGACCAAACACCCTGGACTTTTAGACTGTTGGAGAAAGCTCCACAACCTTGATCAGAAGCATCATGTACAGCTCTTGAGTAGGAAGAGGAACCTGAAAAGGCAGACTTGGATTTAAGGAGATCTGCTGAATACGCCAGTGGAGTTCAAATTTGAGACACAGTAAAAGCATGACTGGAAACTCCAGAAGATGGCAGTGTTGAAGCTAAACAGATCTGAGATCACAGGAAAGGCCCTAGGCCCCTTACAAGGCTAGCCAAGTTATACCCTTATTTCCACGATCAGCACCTAATACCCATGTCCAAGAGGGACACAGGTGTAACCCCCGGGGTGAATTTATGGTTAGCCACCCAATCATTCAGACTGCATCTGAAGAGGGCCAATGAGGTGCTCTGTTTGACATGAAGTGGGAGTCTGTTCCAAAGGTGTGGTAACCTCTAGGAGGCACATCTGTCCCACCAGCAGGTTCCATTAATGTCAAATACCAGGTTAAGGTCTTTAAAGCGAGTAACCCATGTACCATTTCACTTGTGGATATACAGCTTTTCCAAAAAAGCAGGGTCAGAAACTGCCCTATGTGCAAGGCAGAGATTGCCTCCGAGTAGTCTGTATGAAACAGAAGAAAGTAAAAGTGATTTCAGATGATTCACATAGGACAGATGCTGAAGACCTTGAATTTTCCTTGTGAGGAATCTTTGTGGTTTCTCCAACTGCTGCAGGTGCTTGGAAAGGTACATACCCAAAGCGGTGTTGTGCTTGATTATTGGCTTGATGAGGCAAGAGTACAGGGAGGTTATAGCTTATTTTTTTCTGGAGGCAATGCCCTTACTTATGACATGAGCAATACAGAATACCCTTCTTACCTCTGTGGAGAAATTGTGATCAAAGGTAAGACTGCTGTCAACCTGTGTGCCCAGGTCTCTCATTACTGAGTGCATACTTAGGGTGTTGCTATTGATATGGTAGTCAGCAGGAACATCGCTCTTACCAAAAAGGGTGATAATACATTTTTCTGCATTGAGTTTAAGACCATGACTTTGGCACCAATTATTTGTTTGTGTAAGACCCTCTTGTAGGATGTTGACATAATTTGGAGATTCTATGACTGCTCCCAGTATGCAGTCATCAGCAAACTTTGTCAGCCAAAGACCTTTAGTTTTTGCTTGTACTTTGGAGAAATAGATTCCAAACAGTAGAGGTCCAAAGACTGATCCCTGTGGAGCATCACTGGTTACAGGTCTGCTGTTGGAGGAGGATTCCCCTATTTTGACTATGTGTGGTCCATCAGTGAGCCAGTTAGCAACCCATCTAATGACATAAGGGTTGATACCTAGCTGGGTGAGTTTGTCAATGATGCCTGAGTGGGAGATCATGTCAAAAGCCTTGGGTAAGTCTAGGTATGTTGTATGCACAAATTTCCCCTCATCCAGGGACTTGGTGACTATCTTGAAGTCCACCAGGTTTGACAGGCATGATCTCCCTTTGACAAATCCAAACTGAGTAGGGTCAAGTGTTTGAAGATTACCTATATCTTTGTTGATAAGGTCCATGATGATTCGCTCCATGGCCTTGCAGAAAAGGCTAGTCAGGCTAATAGGTCTACAGTTCCCAGGATCAGTAGACGCACCATTATTTGAATTTTCTCATGTCGAGCTTGGCAAAAGGAACCATGGGAATGGTGGATACCATGAACCCCAGGGCTCAGAGAAATTCCCTTGCAAGAAGAACTGGAACAGGAAGGAGAAGACAGTGGAAATGAGCAGTCAAGCCGAGCACCTTGGGAGGCAGAAGAAAAGGCAGCACTGGGATGATCTGAACCCTACAAACCAAAAACAAGTGGGTCCTGAAAGGCAGTCAACATTGACTTTTTGAGATTGTTAGTCAATTCCACACTGCACAGAAGCAGAGCAAAGTGTACATTCTGACACAGAAGCTGCTGAGAGGGGGGCATGAATCAGAAGGCATTCCACATAAGGGAATATTTGGATTCCCTGAAGTTTGCATAAAGCGACCACAGGGGCCATGTAAATATCCTTGGAGCTGTAGAAAGACCAAAGGCAAAGCACACAACTGGTAATCAGAGGAAGAAACAGAGAAATGTAAAACTTTCCTGAAGAGAGGGTGAACAGGAATATGGAGGTAAGTGTCTTTCAAATCCAGGGAGACTACAAAAGTCTGAGGAATTAAAAGACAGAAATGGGTCTGAAGAGACAACATCCAGGTAGAAGGAACATTGAGAAAGGTATTGATTTAGGACAGATCCAGAATAAACCTCCATGTCTCCTCCTTCCTGGGAACCAAAAATATTCTGGAATAGAAATCCATTCCCTTTTGAGATAAAGGAAAAGGTTGGATTGTTCCCTGTTCCACCAGAGGACCAGAGGAAAATGAGAAAGCTAGCAAGATAAAAGCTGAGGGAGACCAGAAAATGTAGGATGGGACTACCAAGCCATAAAATTCCAGTGTTGGATGATACAGAGAACCCAGGCTTCTGAGGCTGTGAGTTGCCAAACTGGGAAAGAAAGGGTTAGCCAGGAACACTGTATGTCAAATAGAGGCAAATTTATCAGGAAAATAAGGTTATGGGCCTGTAGAATTCTGAGTGGGCTTATCTGAAAAATCCGCATAGAAACCCTCTTACCCCTATCATTTTGTCTAGGCTGTCTACAGACAAAGGAAGTCTTAGAAGGATAGTTTCTCTGGCACTTGGGTAAAACAGAATCAAAAATTTGTTTAAGCTCCTGCGTAACATTGTTTTTATCATGCAGGGTTTTAAACAATTCTACAGTAGCAATGCCAACAAAATTCTAATTATCTAAGGAGGAATCTGAAAGTTTGGCTTTAATATCCTCAGGAAAATACTCCAGGGACAACCAGGAATATCTCCTCATGACAGACCCCAATGCAGCAGCTCTAGAGGAGGCATCAGCTGCATTTCATGGTAAGGACCTGAGAGGCAGAACTCAACAGAGAAACAGCAGAAGTTACACAGTCCAAATCAGACATGTCATTCAACACCCCCTCCCTCCATAGAGCAGCCAGGACATACCTAGTCATGTTGGTCTGACAATTAATGGATCTAAAAGCCAAAGTAGCAGAGGTATACACTTTCTTCTACATACTTCTCCACAGGATGTCTGTCCTTGTCAGTAAGCAGAAGCTTAGAAGAGGAAAGCAGATTGGGTGGCTTATCTGTGGACAAGCAGACAACAGCAGGGTCAGATGATGGACTTTTATATAAGTATTTATGATCATGAGATACCTTATAAAATCTTTCTGGCTTCTTAGAGTCAAAAGCCTGCTGTAAATGTGTCTGGCAGGGCAGCTATGACTGGAAGGACTGCAGAATGTCTGGGTGAGTCCATTTATAAATGTTTACATCATCTATTTTGAACCTCTGACACTTATCTGTTCCATCATATGGACCACTGTATTCCCAAAGGATAATTCCGCAAAAGGAGAATCAAGGGAGAAAGAATCCTCTTCATCAGATCCCATGGCCAAAGGAGTGTGTATTAGTGAAGACTATGATAAGGATTCTTCGCCAGAATCTAGCTCCTAATCAGAAAAAGAAGAATCCCTAGGCCTCTTAGACTGGGTGGATGACCAATGAGCAGCAGCAGGGAGAGACACTCCATTTGGAGGTTTCACAGCAATAAGGGCATTACCCTTGAGTAAAGTCCTACCACACTTTGTGAGGATCCTTAGCTACCATATCCACAAGTTTAGTTTCTTGTTTCAACTCAACGTCAACCTTGACAAATCTAGGAGGCTTAGAGCACTGCAGTAATTCAATGAAGGCACCAAGCACCTCTTCACTGACTAAAATTTGAGGGAATCTCCCTAGGCCCTTCAGATATAATCAGCCATGGTTCCCCCTCAACATCTGTACCAGACATATGCATACACACACACACACACACACACACACACACACACACACACACACACACACACACACACACACACACAGTGGATGTGTAAGTACGCAGTTCCATCTTGGCTTCCAACTCTGTTGTGACTAGTCCTTGGGTTCTGCATCCAAAGCAAGACAGACATCCAGTTTAGGCTGGACACCAACAGATTCTGAACAAGCTCATTTAGTTTTTTTCTTAACAGGTGGCTGAACTCTGGAGTGGGCAGATTGTCTCATGGTACCTTAGGTCAATAACCTCAGATGTTGGTTTTACAGATAAATAGAAGGGAAGTCAAATGGTTGCCGAGTGTCTAAGGGACAAAAGCCTGACAGATATCACACTGAATATGGTTGTGCATAACACCCAAACAAAAAAGGCACTTCTCATGTCAGTCTTTATGGGGAATCTACTTACCACGCTCACATTTCTCCTTCCTGGATGACATGAAAACAAACTACAAGGAGAAAGAAAGGAAAGGAAGGGACTCCCCACCTGTAACAGGCATGGTATAAGAACCAGCTCAGCGGACAGTGTACAGACTGAATTCCGTAGCTGTGTCCGTAGCTGTGTTTGGACTGACAGCAAAGAAAATGGCTGTTCAGATAAATCAGGATTTATTTAAAATGGAATAACTTTAGAAGTTTGAGGTGCTTCTAGTTCAGGCTCGTCTTGTTCTACAAAATGATTCATTATGTGAAGTTTTTTGAAAAAGCAACCATGTTTAGGCTACCAGCTTTTTTGTAAAAATGTGGCTTTACTACAGGAACAGAAAGTACAGTTGAGTACACTTAACATAAATGTAGATGTTCGAGTGTATTCACTGTTGCAGTCCTGACTGTTGGGCTTTCCTGATGTGAAAGCCCTCAGCTGGCACAACTACTAGAGAAAACACTTTTTGCCTCCCAGGCTGGCAGACGCCCTAAACAATGTCAGTACACTTAGGTATAAAGGGAGCCAGCCTACATCATCACTTCAGTATTTTCTTGACCCCTTCTAGAAGGAGCCCAAAATGTACCATAGGTTAACCAAGGTAGGGGGATATAAACCAGGGTAGTCTTGGATAGTGTCTCATGGCTATTAGTTGATTTTTTAGTAGCCCACCTAATAGACTGACGGGGTAGGAGGGAGGGAAAGAAGAATGCAACAGTGAATTTATTTATTTTATTTTGACATTTGTTAACCGGGTATATCCAACTGAGCGATAGCCCATTTTCAGCAGAGGTGTGGGGAAAAGACCCATGCCGAAACAATTATAAAGACAAGTTCAAAAAATGGTTGCAAACAGTGGATTTACAAAATATTTTAAATACACAGAATAGAGCTTAGAAGTTTGAGTAAATACACAGAAGTTATTAGAGCTAAGTAGTTAAATAAGAGGTGGAAGTCAACATCTACATTTATGGTAAATGTAGACAACTGTACTGTATTCTTCATGTTTCACTGCTGCAATCCTGACTGTTGGGAAGATTACCAAAGCTTAACTGAGGGTGGAAGGAGATCATGGAGAGGAGAGGATTCCCTGCAGGACTGCAGATGCAAATCCTGCTTTAGACTTAGAAAAGTCTGAGAGGTGGTAGTGTCTTGTAAAGGTATGTACAGAAGATCAAACTGCTACTTCCAAAATGTCCTTAGTGGGGACTCCCTTAAGAAAATCTGCAAAAGTAGCAGTGGCCCTAGCTGAGTGCGACCTAATCAATTCAGGGGGCTTTTTGCCATGATGGCTGTAACAGAAAGAAAAGCAGTGGTATATTCACTTGGAAATTGTCTGTTTAGAATGTTGGTTTCCTTCAGAGCCAGGGGCAAAGTTTATAAACAGCTGGTCTGATTTCCTCAATGATTTTGTCCAATCTAGGTAGAAGTGTAGTATAGCGTGCACATCCAAAGAGTGAAGTATTTTATCCCTTCTGTTCTGAGGGTTGGGGAAGAAGGTAGGTAGATGAATGGCCTGATTTAGTCACACATTCCTGACTACCTTAGGCATGAAAGAAGGGTTAGCTCTGAGGAAGACCCTATCTTTATGGAAGATAATGAAAGGTTCTACTGCCATAAGGGCCTGCAACTCTGATACCCTCCTGGCTGAAGTTATAGCCAGTAGTAGGGGATTTTTCCAGGTAAGAAACTTTATAGAAGCATTAGCTGCAGGCTCGAAAGGAGGCAGAGTCAATTTTTCTACGACACAGTTGAGGTCCCATAGATGTGTGAGTTTCCTCTTGGGAGGTCTAATTTGAATGACACCTAAGAAATTGCTTCAGTAAGGGGTGTGAAAAGACTGGCGGAAGAGCAGGGATGGCTGAGAAATGTAATTTTAATGGAGAAATAACAGAGGCCTTTATCCACCGGACAGGCCAGGTACTCCAGGACGGTTGAAATGGTAGCTGAATTTGGCTCAAGGTGGTGCTTCTGGTATCAAATAGAGAATCTTTTCCATTTTGGCTGAGTACGATTATCTAGTGCTAAGCCTTTTAGAATGTTTTGCAAGTGCTGACTTAAGTTGGTGTTGCAGTCGAGTGCTGTGAAATTATAAAGGCTGAGAGTCTGAAGATTGGGGTGCACAATCCTCCCCTTGTTTTGGGTGAAGAGGTCTACCCTCTGCGGTAACAGCCAAGGTTTCAGATTGGTGAGCTCAAGGAGGAGTGGAAAACAATGTTGTCTGGGCCAGTCTGCCCCTTGGATTTTTACCCTTATCTTTAGAAGCACTCAAGGCAGAAGAGGCAATGAGGGAAAGGTGTAAATGAAGGAGAAGCTATCTGCTCTCCTTGCAGAGGTCTGCTTTGTCGTGGTAGAGAATTTTTTCAGGTGAGCGTTGTCTTTGCTGGCAAATAGGTTCTCCTGTGGGACAGCATCCATTTCTGAGTTATGCTGAAAAATACTTCCCAATATAGATATCATTCATAGGGGTCTGTCAAGTTTCTGCTGAGGTGATTTGCTAGAGTATTTTGTTCTCATGGCAGATATTGTGCTATGAGGTGTAGCCCTAGACAGTGTGCAGTCTCCCAGACTTACATAGCTAGATGGCACAGGTTGTAGGAATGTGAGTCTCCCTGCCTGTTTATGTACCACATGACTGTGGTATTGTCTGTTTATACTACCAGGACCCCTAGTATCCATTTTACTTTGAAGGCTAGTAATTCTTTTTGTACTGTCATAAGTTCTTTCTAATTTATGTGTTACCTCCTTTACTGAGTGTGCCATATTCCGTAGGTTTGGAGGTGCTGGACATGGCCCTTCCCCCAAGGCTATATCCAAAGCATTCATGGTAAGGGTTTGGCCCTGGGGTGTGAATCTGAAGGATAGGCCCTGATTTTGGGTGAAAGCTTGTACCCACCATGTGAACTCTTGTTTGATGCAAGGTATCACGTGTATTTCGGTGTCCAGGGACTGAGCTCTGGCACCACACATTCTTTGGATACCACTAGAGCTTCCTCATGTACAGGCTGGCTAGGGGCACCATGAGGATACAGGATGCCATCTATCCCAGCGCTCTGAGGAATTCTCTGGCTGTGATGTACTGTTTTTCCTGGATTTTTTGGAAGTAGTCTATCAAAAAGGTGACTTGGTCCGGGGGTAGGAAGGTCCTCTGAAGTGAGGAGTCCATGACTGCCCCTAGGAAAACTGTTTGGTTGGGACAGTGACAGATTTTTTGAGGTTTTGTGTGAAGTCCAGGGAGGTCAGGATTTCAGGTCCTTGTGGATCTTTGACAGATCTGTGGCTTGTATCAGGCAACTGTCCAGGTAGGGGTAAATCTGGACCTCTTTGATCCTGCAGAAAGCAATAGCAGGAGCCATGCACTTTGTGAAAACCCTTGGAGCAGTAGACAATCCAAAGGGCAGTGCTGAAAACTGATAGTAAATGGAGCTTGCTCTGAAGCGAAGAAAGCTTCTGTGCGACTTTTGTATGGGAATGTGCAAATTAGGCATCTGTTAGATCTATTGAGACCATAAAGGACTGCAGAGTTATCATGGATAGTAATTTTTGAAGGGTCAACATTTTGAATTCTGGCACCCTGTGAAATTGATTTAAGTTGGATATGTCCAGTATAGGACGCCAATAGCCTTCTTTTCTAGGGACTAGGAATAGCACTGAGTAAAACCCTTTACCATTTTCTTCTTCTGGAACTGGCTCCACTGCTCCCTGGGAGCACAGAATTTGAATTTGCTCAACAGCCTGTGATTTTTTATTTTGAGGTACATCTGGTAATCTGAATATTTTAAAGGCTCTTTGAAAGTAAGTTTGTAACCAATTGAAATAATGTCTAGAACCCACTGACCTGAAGTGATGTGGGTCCAGTTGTGATGGAAATGTGACAGCCATCCTCCTAGTTTTGGTATAAGAATAGGAAGGTGGAGCAGTGAGAGAGAGTCATAATTGTTCTCTGGCAGGGGATTGCGGCCTAGAACCCCCTTGCCTTTGGGTTTTGGAGCTCCATTGCTTTGACCTTTGCTGCTGAGGACTTTGCCTGAGGGTTCTGTCCCTCTGAGGCTTCCTCTGTTTACTCCTAGGTTGGGTGGGAAAGGATCAATGTTTAGCATGAAAGTTCCTGCTGAACCTAGGAGGTTGCACTTGCAGAAAGTCCTTTACTGTTTGGATAGACTTAGGCTTGTCCTCCATCTTTTGCAAGGACTGCTTCTGCTTTAGGGCCAAAAAGGCAGTTTTTGTCAAGGGGTGCATCCAAAAGGCTAATCTTTACATAATCAGGGAGAGACTGCTCCTTAAGCCAAGCATGTCTCCTAATCACTGAGCCAGTGACAGCTGCCCTGCAGGAGGCCTCCATGGCATCATATCCACAGTGCAGGGTATGTTTAGCTACCTGGAAACTGGAGTGCCACATGTCTAAAAGTTCCTTGGAAAATGTTTATCTTCTAGGGCTGATATAGTTTAGTTTGTTGTTATTTGATCATATGGAATTGACAGGTGAGGGCCCTTGCAGTCAGAGTGGCGGAAGTGTATACTTTCTTTCCAAACCTATCAAGGGCCCTACTCTCTTTGTCTGTAGGCAAAGGGTTCTTGGAGAACTGGTTCTAGCTCCTTTACACCCTGCAGTGACCATTTCTGTGTCAGCAGAGGGATTTATAACAGTCTTGTACCCTGTAGAACCTGTCTGGTTTTCAAGGGGCAAGGGAGTGGGAGTCAGAATTTAAGGACGCATCCTGGACAACATTTCCAAAATGGGTGGAATAGCTAAAGATTTGTGTTCAGAGAGGTCCAAGAACTCCCTAACTCTCTTTTTAACCTGGGGGGGGGGGGTATTCTTGTGACTCCCACTGAAAATGCTGCCTCATAGCATGGAATGTCTCTCCAAATGTGAAATCCTCTGATGGGGAAGCAGTGGAAAGATTTTCTTTTGAATCAGATTCCTCATAGGAAGTGTAAGGGGGGCCTTCCTCTAATCCAGATTCCCTCAAATCAGAATCTTCTGATTGCAATGGGTCTGGAAAAAAACTCAGGAGAGGTATTCCCTTTCTCTTTTTCTTGGGGTTATATCCCCTGTCGTCTGTCTAGCCCTTACAATATTAATTAAGTCTTCAGCCAGTCTGATTAAATCCTGTTGGGATCCCTGTAACTGGGAGCCCGTAGGCCTAGTCGAAGGCCCTACCACATTGTATTTCTTCGGGTGGCTTTGGCCTTAGGCCTAGGTGTGTCCGACGCCCTGTCGCCTGACTCTCTGGGTTAAAAATACACCAGCATAGGCCTAGGTCTTGATGCGTCACCAGTTAGTAAACTCTCATCGGAAGGTGCGGCCTGGTGAGCGGTCTTAGACCCAACAGATGAGCTAAAGGTATGTTCTGTAGAAGTAGAAGGGACTGATGGCATGTCTGACTCCAAACAGAAGCTTGGGTCATGGTTTCAAAGGTTGAAGGGGGCTGCAAAAGCTCCTTACCTTCCTCAATAATCACAAGTCTAGTAGGAGAGTCAGACAGCGAATAACTGTCATCCGGAGACCTTAGCTTATGTTTCTTTTCTTTTTTGAGATTAGGCAATTTGAGTTTAGGATGACTGGTGGACACCATCAGATGTGACTGTACAGATTCCTGTCTTAGAAAACATGCTAAAAATTTGGACCTATGCCTAATAGTTCTGGCATTAAACCTAGCACAGAATCAACAATTAGAAATGCTGTGGTCTGGGCCTAAACAAGCGACATAAACCATATGGAAGTCTCTGTGTGGGATTTGTTAACTACAGCGGAGACAATTTAATTTATCTGACAAGAGTTAAGGAAAAAAGGAGTTCCCAATGAGGTACTTATCTTTCCGACAGCAATTTCTCTCTGGTGTGGACCGACCAATGCACTTGTAAACTGCTTCAGGCTCCTGCGGCAAGAAAAGACTAAAGTGATGATGCAGTCTAGCTCCCTTTATACCTGAGTGTACTGATGTTGGTTGGGGGGTCCGCCAGACTAGGAGGCAAAGACAGTTTTCTCTGGTAGTCGGGCTGGCTGAGGGCTTTCACAGCAGGAAATCTCAACAGTCAGGACTGCAACAGGGAAACATGAAGAACATCCACTGTTTTAGAAATGTCCTCAGGCAGCCTTAGCTTGACATATTGAGTTTTCTTACTTCTGAACTTCAACTATTGTCAGTGAAAATTGTGAGCATGGAGAGACTAAATAAGCATAAATAAACTCCTCCAGATCCATATGTAGAGTTTACAGAGCATCGCTTTTGATGCTCAGCAATTCCTCCAACTTTCAAGAAAATTAAACTGAAAAGACTTTGCAGAAAGGATATAAAAAATGTTTCCAGAAATTTTAAAAGAAATATGGGGGGTCCTAAACAAAAGACCAGCACTGGTAGAGTTTTTAGTAGAATCTAGAACAGAAGCTGTAATTAAAAATGAAATAATTAGTACAGCATAATAAATACTGCATGATAACTATAAGAATCAATCTGAGGAGATTAGAAAGGATTGAGAAGAGAGACTGGATAAGCAAGTCACAAAGAAATAATGGCAGGATATAGGTACGTCTCCCAAATATGCAATAAAATCTAGAAGATTTAGGATTTTTGCTTGGAAATGTTTACACAGATATTTTTATACCCAAAGTAGACTCCAGAGAATTTTTCCTCAAGTAGACAGCAAATGTTGGAGGTGTGACAGGGAAGAAAGAGGTAATTGGGAACATATTTTCTGGGAGTGCAGTGAGCTGGTGGACTTTAAGGATTCCCTCTGTGGGATGCACTGTCAGAGATGTTGGGTGGGCAGATTGGTGTGATGAGGGAGATGATTTTTCTGAGCTATGATACAGAATCAGAATTGCCTAGATAAGGTAAGGCCTTACTGTCTCTAATTATTCATAGGTTAATACTAGGCTATCGGCCCTAGGGCCTACACAAGCCTAGCCATAACAATTCCCTGGATATTTCTTCCCACAATATTTACTATTGCGGCTGCTAAAAAAAGAAATTACTAGAAAATGGAAATCGAATTATAAACAAACTATATTAGAAGTAGTGAATATAGCAACAGAAATAAAACAACGGGAACTGAGATCTTTAGAAAAAGGTAGGAGCAAACTACACAGGAAAAATGGGAATTGTGGGAACAATACATACAGGGGAGGAATGAGGTTTAAAAGAAGGGAGGACTTAAATGAGCTATGTAATGTTTGACTGAAAACGATTGGGTAGATTACAAGTGATGTATATGTTTGCAACTGGGATCAGTATGGCTTGTGATGAAAAATGCTTACAACTAGAATTGTGTTGGACTGGTTTGTTTTCATTTATATAGATGTATGACTGTTATGTCGTAAGTGAAGGTTTAATAAAGGGTCCCTATTATTCAAAATTTTCAAAGTTCGAATGTCACATGGTCGACAACATATGATCAAACTTTGAAAAGTTGAAGGTTAAATGCAACGGCTCTGTACGGCACAGAATAGGAAAATTTCCTTTTTCTGTACTGAAGTGCGATCTCGGAGTTGGTATATTTAAGTAGGGGGGTGTGGGGGGCTTGTCCCCCTGCTCAGTGCGTTCAGGTAAGTTTTTTTTAAATTTTTTATTACATTTTTGAAGTTTCAAACTTCATTCATATGCTGTCGTACATATGAGGTTCGAAGTTTCGAAACTTTGAATATATAATATATACCCTTAATAAAGATATTTCTGGTTTAAAAAGGGGGGGGGGGCAAGAATTGAATAATTCATGTAATGTTGCTTAGGTTATATGATATATACCAATATATATGAAGCATAATGTTTGTTAATTTTAAATTAACACAGTTTTATTACTATTATATAAATGTAAATATGCCTATATCACAAGTGATATTTCAATAAAGGTGTTTAAAAATGCTTCCAGAAATGTTGAGCTTTCAGCCTTAGGACATGACAGTAGTCTGACATTCCAGTTGCACCTGGGACCTTCCCATTCTTGAATTACCACACAGTTGATGGGATATCACTCTCGGGTTTTAAAAAAAATTCAGCCAGCTCTAGTGGTGTACAGAAGATAAAACTCTGAAAACAAACCAAGCAATCTAAATTTAATTAGCAACTTCAGCATTAGTTACATGAGGAGGATGGGTGTGCCTATCCTGTGGAGGGGTAGTTCAGGTCATGGGATGCCTTTATCCCTCAGAGGAGGGGCCATGCAGCATGATATAATGCTGGGGTTCGTGTTTCACTCACCAATCTGTAAACACTACAACCTCACTGCAGCTGCTGTAGGCATGAGGAAAGAGTAGTGGTCCTTGCAGTGAAAGGGGTTGCATGCACCCACTCAAAGGATGGGGTAAGGTCATAACAGGAAACACCCTTGTTGCTGGGATTCTGGCAAGGGCACCAATCACAGCAAAATAACTTATAAAAACAAAAACTTTATCAAATCAATCTCCTAGTGCCTCAACCACACATTATTCAACTGAAGCACTAATCACATCCATGGCTGCCCAGCTGACAGTCTCTCCAGATGTCTCTTATCCGTTTCTACTGAGGATTCTCAGTATGGTTGAATGAATAGGCCTAAGTGTGTGTGTGTTGGAAGGGGGGCTTAATTATCAGCAGGCATGAGGGAAAAATTCCCATACAACAACATCACCCTGCTTTTATGCCACATGACTTGGAGACAGAAATAATGGACTTGGGAAGATGCTGTACTGTGGTACGTCCAGGTGATTAATGTGGTCCTCAAGGCACAGTCTATGATACAACTTCAACATGATATTTCTCAGAAATGGCTGTGCAATGACATCAGCACTTATAACAATTCTACCACATTCACTCTCAAGGCTTAAGCCACACCCTCCCACTCCATGTAACCAGGACTACAAACTCCAGTATTCACTAAATCATGGTCAATCACTGAATCCTAGAACCTTCTCCATTATCAGGAAGAGAAACACATGACATTACTTTATCTGTAGTGTGGTACTGCTATGCTGTCTGAAAGGCACCCAGTTAAATTACTTTCCATAATATTTAGTAACAGAGATTATGCCTCTCATAAGCCCCCACCTTATTGTACTGCTCTTCAATGGAGTTAGAGGAGTTACCTCATTATCACCTATGTGGTTTGGAATGTCTCACTTCTAGCAGCCTACACACATTTTACATTCCAAAGCATTTTCTGAACAATAAACTTAAAAAGCATAAGATAAACACACATAATTCTGTGAACAATAAAAGCTATTAAAACTGTACAAACAGCAATGTTATCAGTGGTATTTTTATACTGATAATCAGTGCATTTATAGTCTTTTCCATAAACAGTAAAATGTAATATAATGCACGCAAAACCCAAATTATATTTTTTCTAAACTTTCACAGATTTTCATGCCTTAAAACTAAACAACCTAAACAAATTTTTTTTAACGAGACATGAGCTTTCACATGACAAGATTTTACTGAGATATTTACAGAGATGTGAAAAAGAAGAGTTATGTACTCACCATAACTTGGAATCTGGGCTATCCAGTGTCATTATTCATCACGGATGAGTCTTGGATCCGACCTCGGATCTGAGCCAGCAACTAATGGACAGATCCAGAGCTCAAGCTCCTCCCGTTCCCATAATGCCCTGCTGACCTGTAACCGTCAGATTGAGTTTGCCAAACAAATAGGAGTGCAGAAAATTATGCATAGAAAAAAACAAACTATCCCAAAATGGAACCATCTTAGCTCTACTAGATCCCCATAAGGTAGGGGAAAGGAGGGAGGAAACGTGATGAATAATGACACTGGATAGCACAGATTCCAAGTTATGGTAAGTACATACCTCTTTATCTGATGCTATCTGTGCCATTATTCATCATGGCTGGGTCAAAATCTCAAGTTACTATGAGCCCCAGTGGCCTCCAGGAAGGATATGTTAGAGCACAGAGGAATCAAAAGAAGCTCTGTCCCTAGACACAGATCCAGCTTATAGTGCAAAACAAAGGTGTGGGGATTAGACCAAGTAGCAACAGCACAAATCTCAACCAAGGAAAGTTTAGCTAAGAAGGCTGACAAAGTACCCAAAGGCCTAGAAGAATGGGCCTTAACTGGTCTGGATAACTCCATATGTTTGGTATCATAAAAAAAGAAATGCAACTAGCAATCCATCTAGAAATAGTCACTTTAGTAAGCACAGACCCTTTCTATTTTGAGAAAAGGCCATGAAAAGCTGGTCCAACTTTCGAAATTCATCAGCCCTTTTCAGATAGAAATGTAATTGCCTATGAACATCTAAAGAATGCAGCATGTATTCGTCTTTATTAGAGTAATTAGGAAAGAAAACCTGGAGTTGTATTGATTGATTGAGGTTAACCTTTCAGGCCATTTTCGGAATGAACAAAGGGTTTGTCATAAGGGATACCCTGTCCTTGTGGAAGACCAAAAACAGAGGTTTAATGCTTAGAGCTTGCAGCTCCGAGACTCTTCTGGCAGAAGTAATGGCCACTAAAAATGCTATTTTCCAAGACAGAAACATGGTATCATAAGAAGCAGCTGGTTCAAAGGGCTTTTTTGTCAAAGACTGCAGCACCAAGGTCAAATCCCATGGTAGGGAAGGATCTTTAATAGGTGGTCTAAGGAGAAAAACTCCTTTAAGAAAGGCTTTACACAGTTTAGAAGAGAAAGTAGGCTTCTCATTAATGTGGAAGTTAGATATGACCACTAACTGAAGCTTGACAGTAGAAAAACTTACCCCATAATGAAAAAGAGAGGACAAAAAGAGTAAGACATCAGGAATCGAGGCCAAAAAGGCATCCAAATTATGGTGTCTAGCTCAAATAGAAAACCCTTTTCATTTACTGGAATACACCTTCTTAGTAGATGGCCTTTGAGAGGCCAAAATAATGTTCCTCATGGGGAAGGAAGCTGGACTGTGAAAGGATTACTGGAATTGGAGAAACCATGCAGTTAAACGTAGAGTCGGAGATTGGAAGGTAGAAGCCCTCAGGGATGGGACATGAGATCCGGAATGGGATTCAGTATCCAGGGCGGATACCTCAGATGAGACCGTAATAGGAAAAACCATGCCTGCTGAGGCCAGAAGGGGGCAGTGAGGATGAGAGGGGTCTTCAGGCAATGAGATTTCTGTAATACCTTGGGAATCAGAGGAGTAGGATGATAAGCATAGAAGAGTCCCGGCAGCCAATCATGAATCAGAGCATCCCTGGGTGACTTCCCCTCTGGAGGGATCAGGGCAAAATAGCTGCTGCATTTATGGTTAACTGGGGAAGCAAAGAGATCGCAGCATGGTCGATCCCAAAGGTCAAATATCTGACTTGCCACTGACAGACTCAGGGACCACTTGTGGGGACTCGAGAAGGACCTGCTGAGTTTGTTGGCCAGCATGTTGGAACTGCCGAGAATGTGAGTTGCAAGAAGAAAGTGCCTGGAAGACATTGCCCACTCCCACACTCTCGTGGCCTCTCTGCACAGGGGACAAGACCGTGTTTCCCCTCGTTTGTTGGTGTACCAGACCACCGCCATGTTGTCTGTTTGAATTGCTATGGTCCCTATAGGGAGGCACTCCTGAAAGGCTTTTAATGTTAGGACGATTACTCTCATCTCTAGGATGTATTTGTGCAATGTGGTGTCTATGGGGGGACCACGTGCCTTGAACCGGCCTGCCCTGAAAATGCCCCACCCAGCCCAAAAGGGAGGCACCCATGGTCACTGTGGCCTTGGATTGGGGATGACAAAAGGGCCTGCCTGAAATTAGATCATGAACCTGAAGCCACCACGCAAGGTGATTTCTGCACACTTGAAAAATCTTGATGGTCATGGACACAGGATGAATCTAAGCAGATCACCGAAATGCCAGGATCCACTGCAGAACTCGCATGTGATACCTGGCAAGAGGAAGTAACTGGATGGCAGCCACCATTCAACCTAGCGCTTATAGAATCAGATGGACTGACAGATCCACTAGAAGCATCAAGCAAGAGACCTGCACACTTGAAAAATCTTGATGGTCATGGACACAGGGTGAATCTAAGCAGATCACTGAAATGCCAGGATCCACTGCAGAACTCGCATGTGATACCTGGCAAGAGGAAATAACTGGATGGCAGCCACCATTCAACCTAGCGCTTGTAGAATCAGATGGACTGACAGATCCACTAGAAGCATCAAGCAAGAGACCTGACCCCGAAAAAGAAGAGCTCTGCATAACGGCACTACTGCAGTCTCCAATATCATGTCCAATTGAACCTCAATAAACTCCAAATTTTGGCATGGAGAAAGGTTGGACTTGGGCAAACTGACTGTGATTCCCAGATGGTGAAAGAGATTGAGGGCATAAGAGGTGGCCATAGATAGTTTGTGCCTAGTGGGGGCCATGAAGAGCCAATTGTCCAGATACAGAAAGACCTGGAATCCTTGCAGCCATACAGTTGGAAAACACCCAGGGGGCTGTGGTGAGTCCAAAGGGCAGGGCTCTGAACTGGTAATGACTGGCCCCTAACCAAAAATGAAGATGTCTCCTAGAGTGCCTGTCGATTCTGAAATGATAGTATGCATCCTTGAGATCCACTGAGCACATCCAATCGTCCTTGTCCAACAGAAGCAGAATGGACTGAACAGTGACCATCTGGAACTTGGACTTCTTGACTGACAGGTTAAGTTTGCTGAGGTCCAAAATGAAACACAGGTCCCAGTTTTATTTTGGGCACTAAAATGAAGTGAGTTCGGGACCTGCATTGTTCTGTTGGGACATCTTAGATGGCTCTTTTTAGAAGAAGATCTTTAACCTTGAGAAGGGCCAACTCCCTCTGGCGGGGGGATTTTCAAATCAGAGGGGGTTGAAAAAAGAGAATGAGGTAACCCCTACAAATAATCTTTAACACCCGCTGATCTGAGGTGAGACTTGTCCAGACTAGTGGGTGCAGGGAGAAACGTCCCCTGACTGCCTCCAGGGCAGGATAGTCGGGCAGCACTTCAGGAGCACTGAAAGGGCTTCTCCGAGAAAGGTTGCTGGGAAATCTGATTCAGAAGACCCTCTCTGCCTCTGGGGAGGCATCTACCATTGAATCTCTTACCCCGGCTTGTGGAAGAGGATTCTTGGGGAACATCCTGGAAGAAGGATCAAGTCCGGCAAAAGCAAAGTTTCTTACTACCTCTCTGAGTCTTAGTAAAAGATCGTTGGAAAGTAGAAATCCTGACTCCCACTGTAGACAGAGTCTTACCCTCCTGCTCGCTGCAGGTCAAGGTTTCCTTGACGGATGGTCCAAACAAGGTCAAACCGTCAAAGGGAGCATTAGTAAAAGATGCCTTGAAGGGTTCTGCAAAGGCAAAGCCAAGCGTGCCGTCTAATGGCAATACCTGTGCCACTTGATATGTGGCCTCCGCTGCACTGGAAATCAACCTCATTGAAGTATTAGCTAAGGAAGTCAGAGTGGACAACTTATGAGAGACCAGTTTAAGACTCTCTAGAGGTAGCCACTCTGTAAGGGAACTGGTGAGTTCTGACACCAGATCCCTCTAAAGCAGGGTAAAATGTGCCATATAGTTGGTTGCTCTCAGTCTAAAAGTAGCTGAGGCAAATACGCACTTTCACACTTTCCAAATCGGTCAATTGCCTGAGACGCACTATTTGCGGGATAGACTGAGGAGCTCTGTTCCGCCAGCTCCTCCTTGGTAGTGGTGGCCATCACAATTACATCAACTGGGATGCCGTTAATCCAAAAAGCCTCATCTTTGGGGGGACTGAGGAATTTGTCTTTTATGGGTACCAGTTCCACTGTGTCTGGCTCCTTTCAAGCCCTGTCGGTGATGAGAACCACCAGTTCATCAGCAGGACGGACAACCAGGTAGAAGATGAGCCCATCCCAAAGGCCTTCAGAAACACTGAGTCCTCCGAAGACAGGGTCGGGGAAGACCCACCGCCTCTTTGCTTGAGAATTTCGAGGATGTACCCAAATGACACTTGCTCAGATGGCAGCCTGGGGGACCGATCTCCCTCCTCGAAATCCGTGTCCTCGGTGAGAGACTCTATAGGAGAGTCCAGGTGCCTCCTCTTATATGTTCTCTTCCAAGGGGTGCCTCCACAGTGGACTCTGGGGATGACTCAGAAGAGACAGGGACCCCAATTGGGGCAGTGCACATTTGAAGGCGCTCGCGGGAGGGATGACCCTGGAAGGATGATGAGGCCTCGCCACCCAAAGCCAAGAGAGGCTGGGGAGGACCTAGAGATGAAGGAAATGTGACTACTAAGCTGGAGAAGGTCCTCTCTACTATCCAGAAGGACGACGGACTGGACAAGGCTCCCCTCTCCTCGACCATGGCTATAGCCGCCAAGGAAGGAGAATGGACCCTGATGCAACGCCAAAGCCCCCAGACAATACTGGCCCAGAGCTGACAAGTGCTGAAGCTCCCAAGGGAAGGGAATGGTCCAAAAACTCAGGATCCAAACCCAGACCGGCCTCAAAGGGATGATGCACAGCTTGCTCAGAGGGTCACAGAACAGAGCCGGCCAGGGACCATGATAGAGTCAAGAAGGGAGGTATGCCTGACACCATTAGCCTCACACTTTGAATGCTCTGGTCCTGATGCTCCGAAACCAGATGGATTGGAAGAAGAGAGTGGAATCTTGTGAGTGGGGAAGGTCCCCTTGGCCATCTGAGCCGGGGACGACAACAAGCCCAACCAAATTTTGGCCTTGAGGAAGCTCATCACCCTATCCATATCCGAAAGTAACAGACTTCTGGAAGATCTGGAGGATGCAGATGAATGGCCAGTCCTAGCTGGGGAACCTGCCTTGGATCCAACAGATGTGTGGTCCCATAAAGGGGACCAGCTCCGATATTTCAGATCTGATTTTCTGGAGGGGAAGCTGTCTATGACTATTGGATCCGACAAGTCAGGCAGGATCCGACGATGACATGCCGGACGGATCCGGCAATGAGATCAGATCCAGAGAGGGCTTGTGCCAAGATGGATCAGAGTGTCCTGAGGCGCCGAGGCCTCAGGTCCAAGGGGCTAATCCAAGGCTCTCTGAGAAGAGCCTGGATCTGAAGCCAAAGAGGCTGGACTCGGATCTGGGGATATGCCATCTAACAGCCTAATTTTTTCTGGAATGGAAGGTGACCCTTTGGAAGGAAGAGGGGGTGTCTTTTTGGAATCCTTAGAAGGCTTGGTGGGAGATTCCACCGACAGGGGACCACACTGAGCCAAGCCCTTGAGAAGCAATTTGTTGTGGCACTCCATAAGAACCCTGGGGTTGAATGCGGCACAAATGTAACATTCAACCTCCAAGTAGGCCGCTCCTGAACAGTAAAGAAACTCCTCATGTGAGTTGGAATAAGGCATCTTCCGACCACACAAGGAGCATCCCTTGAAACCAGGAGGTTTCTCAGCCATATCCACACTCACTCACACAAGCAAAAGAAAAGAGAAGGAAGGAGGAAGAAAAAGAAAAATAATTACTTATCTAATACAGAAGTCGCTCCAGCTCGGACAACTCCAACATATTCAACGTCAGACAATATATGAGGGTTAGAGATCAGCAGGGGGTTATGGAAAGGGGAAGAGCTTGAGCTCTGGATCTGTCCATTAGCTGCTGACTCGGATCCAAGGTCGGATCCAAGACCCATCCTTGATGAATAATGACAAGGACAGCATCAGATCCTATGTTTAATTTTATAATTAGCAATATAAATAATACTGGACATCTCTTAAGATGTGCAACTTACAATGCAAATATCAAAAACTGCTTTCTTTAACAACATCTAAGATTTCACCTAATGTTATGCAACAGTTTGTAAGTCACTTGTTTCTTTTTTTTTTTTTTTTTTGAAGTCTTAAGTGAAATGGCAATATTTCTAGTACAGTGTGATATAAATCAGCATTACAAACTTACAATCCACATTAATCAGTAAGTTTGAACAAACTTCCAATAAAATTGTTAGATTTGCCACAGACCAACCTTACAACTCTCACCATACCTCTCAACCTCCAAACCAGAGAATCAGGGACAAAGGACCTTAAAATCAGGGACATTCTTAACATAAGTTAGGTGCTTCAACAAAGTATTAGTTTAAGGGTGTGCACACTTATGCAACCAGCTTATTGTACATTTTTTAATTTTTTTATATTTTTCCCCTTACAGATTTGTTTTTCAATTGAATTGTACAGGTTATACGTCATATTAAAGCTGGGAAAAGTTTTGAAATGATTTATTGTCGTCTCATTTTTTTATACCACAAAAACTTGGCATTTTAACAGGGATGTGTACACTTTTTATATCCACTGTATAGCAGGCAAACATTTTCCCCATTTGACTAACTTCCTGCAAATGTAATGCATTCAAAATAATGACAGAAATTACAGTTTTGCTGCAGAAAACATTAATTCACAGTATTTATTCAGTCTCTCCAAAAATCGCATCCAGCACTCTTGTCTACACTCAGTCAATTAACAAAATATTAGAGACATACAACCTGAAAGACTAAAACTTAATGTATTATTTTTAGGTGTGTAGTATCTTTAGCACTTTGACAAATAACTTCTACTTCAAGTAATACAAATGTCCAAGTCTTAAGTTACATTTCTCTTTCATCCATAATGTGTACACAGTCTTCATAAGAGAAGCATGCCGTTAGACAAACGAAAGTCAGCAGCACCAGAGCAGTAGAACATTCTTTTCAACTTTCTGCACAGGGGCTAGATTCCAGGTCTAAAAACCTAATCACAAAATGCAGTGCTGTTGCATACAACAAAATGGCCCACATTCTATATATTTTAGTGAAAAATTCCTGGTAGATAAAATGCTTTTTGCACATAACCTGCACCGGGGTGTAGCAAGCAACTTTCATTTTGTACTCACAAGCACTTAGTGTTACCCCATTTGGACACCAGCAGTCTCTAATTTTCAGATCTCAAGTTCACTTAACATAGAATATCATATTTGCTCCATAAAGTAAAAGTAAATAGGGTACTTTTCCGTTAATGGGTTAGCAGTCATCGCCAAATTCTGCTGCTGTATTTGCCACCAGTGCCTGACATTTTTTAGTAATTGTGAGTACATCATGTTTTTTTCAACTATTTTTCTTAAGGGGCTGAGATTACAAATGAGTTGTAACAGGACAGCTGCATTTTTTTTGGGGGGGTAGGGATAACAACTTACGACAGCACATTGAAATTCTGGAGGAAGTGTTGCTAAGAATGACACACATGCAAGTGGTTTAGCTATAAATGGTTCTGCCACTACGAAGTTTTAGGTAGTTTTTAAAGATATTTCAGAACAGTTTTTGAGCATTTAGTTTTGAAATGTAAGGGACAGGGCTTTAGGCCTGATGAAGCTTTATTTATTGAGGTACGTTTGGAATTGTTTTCTGTTACTAAACTGTGATAATGTATTACTGATCAAGATTAATTATTTCATATTGCAATGGTTGCAAATCACTGTTAGTAAACATTTTATAGGGTGGCTTGACTATATCAAGATGAGCTTTTATCATCTGACTTCGCGGCAACATTTATGTTTGGTGAAGACTGCTGCTCCATTAATAGAAAAGCACCGTAAATGGATATTCCAAAATACATATGGTTGCCCTTATTTTGATTACAGAGTGCAATTTCTATAGACAAGCCAAGTGCTCAAGTAACTGAGTTCTGTTATTCCTACTGCGAAAATGGCAATAAGAGCAATGCAACTGAAATTCACTAAGAAACAACCCAGTCGTACGTGTATGTTATGTTTCTTAGTGAATTTCAGTTGCATTGTTCTTATTACCAGAAATCATGTCACTCAATCAACTCAGAACTTTTATTCCTGTGTCAGTTACACCAGCAACTGAGTCCATACTTCACAACTGTCTAGATTTTCGTAGAATGTCCAAATGTTTACCTCATATTTTTGGTCTGTTCCTCCTAAAAGTTGTGGTTTTCTGGATTTTTGTGGCAAATCAGTGAGAACTGAATTCACTAAATAATGACAACCATTTGAGTTTCATATGTCATATCCTTCAGAAAATGCATGGTAACATAAGACCTTTTATTCTAGCAACTTTATAATTTTATAAGAGTAACATTTAAAAGTTGTCCCTATTTTTGGGGATTTGCCCCCCCCCCATTATTTTTGGCTTTGACCAGATTTTTTGTGCTAAGAGATTGACAGCTTTGACTGGGTCACTAGTTAAACCTGCGTCATTTAGAAACTGTGGACTTATCAGGCATTTTTGTGTCACTATGCCACCCCCAAAGCCTCACTCAATAAAGGATCAAATAAGAGGCAGAGCTGAGTACCATCAGCACAGTTTTGGAAACAAGCTTACCTTTGCTTTTTAACAAACACATCCTATGCTTTGTCATTAAATCACACACATAGAGCATATAGGCACTAAACAGAAATGGTACTGAGACAGACTTCCGAAGAACAGCACATACCATTGGAAAATGATCAAATGAGTTAATCCCAATGTTACTTTACATATAATACCCACTAGGAAGAAGGTAAACCAGAAACGTAATACACAGGATAGTATACTTGATGTCAGGCAGATTATCTAGAAGCCATAATCACTTTTGTCAAATTACACAGAGATCAGTCAAAAACAGACTGAAAACAGGATTTCTGATCCCCTACTCTGAGCAAATTATTAATCCATTCCCCCACAAGTGTGCTAGAGAGCTGTAACTGTGCCTGGCATTTGAATTAGAAAGATGCAGCGCAGCCACCACTCTGCAGGGCGTTTCATCGCCCTTCTTAAATAAACATTACTTAACCCCTCCCCCCAGTCTACAGTACATCCATGCCCTGCACATAAACCTGCATTTCATAGAGCAAAGCAGCTTACTTACCTGTAAAATAAAGTAGAGAAAATAAAATAAAATCCTCAATCGCACTCATAGACCACTAAAAACTTCAAACCTCCTGGGAACAATTCCACACCATGCACAAACCATGAAGGCTGCTGCTTGAGCTATAAATTCCCTCTCAAGATCGGATCCATGGCCATGACAAAGTCCAGGTGTACGGTTGTCCGTCTCTCCCTCAATCGAAGATGATAATTTCTCTCAATTCGACTGCGCATCCAAGTCCAATGCTGATCTTCTCTCCAATGAAGCTCCAAAGTCCAATGCGACTGCTACCTTTTGCCATGCCAATGCTGCCTTGATATGTGGACTCAGCAGATCTAACTCTGCACTTCATCCATACCAGGTCCACCCACTGTCGCTTCTGCACAACACAGGAAATGAAGCAAGCTAGCTACATACAAAACAGGTTCCGTAAAGCAATGCTCTAATTGGCTGAGACGTCTACAGCCAGAATAGAGAGTGCTTTACTGTAGATTTCTGATGTACTTGCACCCAAATCGGGCACTTGGGAAAGCAAGCTTATTTAAGCTTAAAAACGGGTGCTTCCGGTTAATTTGGGATGACTGACAACTATGACTCCCATTTAATAAACTACACTGGCTAGAATTTTCCAACCAGCTCTTACTCTCACAACTAAACATAGCACACTCCATACTTAAATCATCTCCCTGCCTCTCCTCTCTAGTAAATTACTACACCCCAAATTGCAAACTTTGAAGCTCTGAACAACATCTCCTAGATATAAACAAACCTAAAAAAAGTAGGTAGGTAAACTTTCATACAAACACTCTGTATCTCTAGCCTAGAACAGACTCCATTCTAATCTAAGAAACATTACACACAAATCAATTCAAAAAAAGAACTAAAAATCGCCCTTTCAGACTCTCAGATCTGTCCCTGCCTTGACCCTACACAGACCCCCCCCCCATCTTCACATTTCTCTGTCCCTACTACAACTTTAACTCTATTCACCTATCTACCCACTTAGAATATCTAGTACTTTTATTAAATGATATAGCAACCTTTACTTCATCCCTTGCTTTTCTTCCTCTTCTATAATCTATGAAAAACTTTATATTTATATTATATCTTTCTTCCACGTCATGAGAAATTAGTAGCACAGTAGCTCATATTTTGTGTATATCATTGCATCTGCCTTAATGTTCATTTTCTAATTCAACTTGTATTATATTTTCATACTACTGAATTATGTTTACCATGTACAGATTTTCTTTTACAACCTACCTGTATGCACATTTTCTAATTATATGTACTGTATTGTATTTGCACTGGAGCTTTTCTCCTCGGGTCTCCACTGAAAATTGGCTTCTGGCTCAGTTGGACCAACCCGGTTAACAAATGTCAAATAAATAAATAAATACATAACTAAATTTTCAGTGAACTGTCCTATCTCACACAATGGTGTTCTTAAGAAATAATCCATGACGGGGAGTGGGTGTATCAGGATTTACCCACTGTTGTCGTGGTTTGATCATGAGGGTGAGGCCCGAGTGATTAAACAAAGCCATCTGTGGGTAAATCCTGACATTCCCACACCCAGGAGTGGATTATTGCTATTATAAAATGACATTATTTACGAAATAAATTGTTTACCTTTCTTAAATAATGCCTTTGTATAAGGGCACTTAACTGTTCTTCCACGGTTTTCCTTCTTTACTAATGTACTGACCATAGGTATGGGACTTGCATCCCCATGCTTGCACAGTACACCAGTGCAGTGCAGGAGAAGCAATGGAGAAAATGGAATCTCAGTTGCCGTTTTTTTTTTCTTTTCAGATTTTACTAGGACAGTGCAGAAACAGAAGGAAAATCAGTTACATTTCTGTTCCTTTACTTTTGAGAACGTACTTGATTTTTTGCTTTGTCCCTCAGCATACTCAATGGTATTTCACTGGCTGGACATAATTCTATTGGTATATGACTGACTTATAATGGGCATGCTGACTGAGCTCATTTCTGAATACAAATGAACCCTCAATAAAATAAAATATAGGTCTCTCGGTTATGAAAATATGAACATAAATGTGAAAATATGAATAAGTGGTAAAAAAAAAAAAAAAGATTAATTTCTCCACTGGAGGACATTCTAGACTAATGATTTTTGCATCATTCTGTTAATACCCCCTTGCCCTTTCTAATACTGCATATTATTAATTTGTAACTCACTCAGTTAAAGAAGCCAGACTCAAAAAAAGTGTGGTCGCCATAAGGAGGTATGGGCTTGAACTGAAATTATACAAAAAAAAAAAGACATTAGAGGCTCTGGCACTTTACATATTTAAAAAGAGCTGCTCCTTGTGGACAAATTGTTAGACCTGTTGCTAGTTGTTTGTGATGAGAAGTTGTTTTATGCACACTACAGAAATGCTGTGACTAACTGTATTAACAATTGTTACTCTTTGGAGATTATACACAAAGCATTTGAAGATACAGTACAAGAGATTTAACAGAGTGGGCTCACATTTTAGGAGAAGCAGAACTTTTCAGCAATAATGTTTGTTTATTACAAAACAGCTTATCACTGCAAAATACATATTTTGTAGAATTATTGGCTCATTTTAGTCACTGATGCTAAGACAAGATTTGTTGGTAATGATCCACATAATGGTACTTAAAAGAACAAAAACACAGGAAATATTCTGTCACATTCTATGCAGGGTTACAGTGCTAGTTAGGGCTGCCACCTTTTCAAATGCCCAAAGTGGGACAATTGTTGTAGAAATGTGAGATTTTTGCAAGACAAAACGTACCCATGGCCAGTGTGTAAAGGACAGAACATTACTTTTTTGCTGAAATAAAAGCTTATTCTTGTAGTATTTGAGTTGCTTATGCGATTTCATACATGTAGGTGTTTCAGATAAAAATAACTGTTTTTTGCAACTACTGAATAAAACTTAGGACATTTTTTGTCCTAAAATCTCAGGACATTTGTCATTTTAAGTTTTGTTCGCAGGACACAACTGCCCAAAGAGGGACTCTCCCTCGCAAAGTGGGACAGGTGGTAACCCTAGTGTTAGCTAAAGAAATTGAAGATTTCTGAAACAGAACAGCGGCTTTAAATCTTTTCTCACTTACAGACTTTTCAAATTCTGTGATTTGCTTTTGTATATGCAATATTACTGTACACCTTGCCATAGGTCTATTTCTAAATTTTGAAGTTTCAAAACTTCAAATTTCTTATGGCTGAGATCATAAGATCAACGTTTTGAAACTTCGAACTGTTTAAACGGAGATTGCCGTACAGAGCGGAATGGTATATTTACCATTTTCCTTATTGTAGTACGATTTCAGAGTTGCTATATTTAATTAGCATGGGGTGTGGGGGGATGCAGGAGGGCTTGCTCCTCCTGCAAAAACATAAAAAAAAGTTTTTCTTGTTT
This sequence comes from Protopterus annectens, assembly GCF_019279795.1. NCBI lineage: Eukaryota > Metazoa > Chordata > Ceratodontiformes > Protopteridae > Protopterus > Protopterus annectens. The sequence goes on along the minus strand of NC_056737.1, from coordinate 1,819,676,405 downwards.
TTATGTATTTATTTTTTATTTAAATTTCAAAGTTTCAAAAACTTCGATCTTATGGTCTCTGTCATAAGAAATTCGAAGTTTTGACACTTTACAATTTAGAAGTAGACCCCTTGCCATAGTGTTGTGCAAGTTTTTTTTTCTGTATGTATAAAAGACATTAAGACATTTTAAATAATATATTAAGGAACATACAAGAAATAAGGCAATAAGTCCAATGTTTTGGCTAAGTATGTAAAAGAAACATCTACAGATTATATTTTTTAATTTCAGAATATAATGACCGTTAACACATTTTGTTAGTTCATACACAGAGAATTTAGTTTAAAGGGAAAAAAATGATAAATTGAAATGTTGGCAAAATGTCCTGGTTTAAATAGTATACTGCTCCTCACTGGTTTCAAATTTAAAAACAGACCTGTTCGTACTATTAACAGAGAAACTGATTTAGAGCTTTTGTTTGAAGCTGTTTAACTACTTTTCATAATTAACTGATCTTCTAGTCGTGATATTTTGAACTATTGTATATCCGTGAAATGTAATTGCAATTTTTTTCATAAAGCAATCACTGTTTGTAATGTTAGAAATGTACACAAATATTGATAAATCATTCATTTACTTTAAGTTGGTGACGCACTCCCCCCCCCCCCCCCAAGAAAAACTTCACAGTTATGAGGTGCCCTTAACTGATGTAATAACTAAAAATAAAATTCAGCAGTATGGGTACAATTATGATGGCAGCCACTTCTAAAATAAATAAGCTTTTATTTACTTCGCAAGTAGCCACTGAATACATTTTTAATGTTTAAAATTAAGGCCACTTGCAAAATGCTGCTTCCACATTAAACACTTCCTTATGCTACTCCAGAATGGGAAATTCAAACTGAATCTTTACTGATGAACACTTTTACTCTATTAGAAAGTGGCAATAAACAGTTCAAATGATAGTGTTGTGGTATCTAATGGAGCAAAAACTGTGTTTTCCACACCAGAACAACATTTCCATGATGGCTCCATGAGGTACAGGATCCACTTAACCAGACAGTACTCCTGGGTTGGATTTGAAAAAGGTCAATATGGATCAGCGCTCTACCCTTGTTACCAAATGCTATATAAAATAAATAAATTTCTGACCAGTTTTATTCAAGTTGCTTTTACCTGCCTGACAAGTTAATAAATCTTCCCGAATAAGACAGCTTCTGTAATAAAAAAGGATCATAGCTGCATGAGAAAAAGTAGTGTTTTTCAGAATTGCATGTGCTTTCCTATGCAGGAGTTTAAATTACATTCATAGAATGTCAAGAAAAAGGAAATAAGTTAACTAAATCTTCACAAACTATAGTGTGAGGAATGCATCCTATCTGCCTTTTCCTGGCATTCACTGTATTTTTATTTTGTACTAAAATGCAAAGATGTCTAATTCTGGATGATAAGACTGCTAGAAAATATACGAGTGACATGTATGAAAAAGTTGCAATTTGTAAATTTTTGGTAGGATAAAATAATTAAGGGATGTGCTATTTATAATTTTGTGACACAACAAATTAAAACAGTGAGTGCCCAGTTTGTTGAAATACTAGTCATAGTACAATTTTACATGCTGACTCAACATACACAACTACTACTTTTCAAAGCACTTGGAAAGCATTCTTCCTGTGTTTTTAGAGACTTTAATTTTGTAAATTAGCCAATTGAACTGTTAGCATTCAGTACAAAAGTGATGGAAGCAGCAAGTCAAATTATCTTCCTTTTTTTTTTTATTTCACTCTACAGGTCTGCAAATTTGGAAGCAAAACTGCCATCTCACAGTTTCTGGTACATCTTTCCTATGCTTGTATGGGTTTTTACCAGGTATTCTGGATCCTCCAACAACCTCCACCCCCCCCCCCCACACACACACACACACACATTTCTAAAAAACATGCTGCTGGTGAACTGGTTATCCTTCAAACTACCTACAAGTGTGCATGCAATGTCAGTCTGTGTGCATACTGTGATGGACTAGCATCTCATCCAGGAATAATTTCTCAGCCTTGCACCAAATGACTGTGTGCATAAATGTCAGCTTCCCCAAAACCCAAACTGGATAAAAGAGGTATCAAAGAATGAATGGATAAATTTTACAACTGCTGATCATATCTGCCTGCTTTACAATACAGAATTAAAGAAAACAAAACACAAAAGACACAATCCCGAACTCTGCAGCGACTTCACCTTTATTACAGAACTTATACTCAAGATCTTTACAAAATATTGAAGCAATGCAAGCTATTTCAACTGCTTTTAGGCTGAGATAAAAACTGAGTAAAATTACAAACTAAATTTTCAAAGAAAGTCAGGCAAAGAAAAAAAAACATTCTGGATTTCAAAAGCTGTAGTCAGAGAACAAAGCACACCAAGCTGTAACAGTTTAGCAACATAGCTGCATAAATATGTAACTATGTAGCAACACAGCATACACTTACGAACGCCACTCAGAAAAAAAGAAAAAAACAACTCATTCAATAAAAACCTGCCTAGTCCAAAATCAGACAGAAAGTGCCCAAACTAAAATCCATCATTCAGAGCAATCCATGGGGAAGTAAAACAAGATGTCCTTCCTTATCACTGTTGCATTATTCTTCACTAAAAGTATTCCCTGCCTTGGGTAGCTCAACATCCGGCCAGTATACCAAAGTCTTAGGATTTTATTGACGTTGTACATCATATGTATGCTCCTTGCTCAAGGCGTAGGGCATAAAGGTGATGAACGGGCATACATACTTCAGAAATGCTTTGTTACCCGTACAAATGCCATCACTGACTGTTGGTCTGAATGCTCCTTCAGTGCTAATTACAGAACTGTGTCTCAGATAAGTGCCCTGTTGGGGTTTCTTAATTTTTCTTTATTTTTCAGTGTTGTGGGTTTACATGTCATCCAGAAAGAATGTCAGTGTGGGAGACAGATTCCCCATAAGGATAGTCACAAGTAGTGTCTATTCTGTTTGGGTGCTTCTCACAACCATACAAAGTGTTCTATCTACCAAGCATTTTCATCTCTCCTCCTTGTCCATTTACCTGTAGAACCAACATCTTAAATTTTTGGTGCAAGGTGCTATGGTAAATCTTCCCATCACAAAGGTCAGTCATCTGAAACAAAAAAGGCCAAAAGAGTCGGGTATCATTTGGCTGCTATCCCTCCTCCCCCAGACGTCTCTCCTGAGGCTGGTGAAAACCCAGAGGATCACCTGGTTGTTCTGATGGATTCCTCTGCTGGGACCATATTGGAGGCCTGCATGAATTTCTAGCATGTCCTCGACAGCTCTGCAGACGTCTGTTTTGGATGTTGAGGGGAACCTGGGCTGATCATTTCAGTGGATCTGAGGGAGATCCCACAGATACTTGTTCAGGAGGAGATTCCTACCATGTTAGTTGAATGTAGGCAAGGGTCGGAATCTCCTAGGGCGTTTGTGGCAGACGTCTTTCAAGAGAAAAAACAAAAAACAAGCATATTTCCCCTTCTCCTAAATATTCCCAACTGGAATGATAGGATTGTACAGGGTTATTTACTACATTAATGGACCTGAAGCCTCTGAAAGGAGTTTCTGTACCTGCCCCCCCCCCCGGTTCTTTACCCAGCTCAAGAGAACCAGGCAGCAGGACGTCTCTCATGAGGACTTGGATTCTGGGGAAGTCTTTGGCATATTCCTCCCAGATCCCTTCTCCATTGGATTATGGCTTTGAGGAGAAAGACTCTGTTAGCCCAGACTCGCCCTCTGAAGAACTCTCCTTTGGGGACACTATTTCTCATATGATAGAATTTTTTTAAATTGGATTGTTCTCATGTTTCTGATATTCAAAACAAATATTATGTGCTCCTCCAGATGGAGTCCCCTAAGCCTTCTGCTGTCCCTCCTGTCTTGGCTGCCCTTTTGGATTCCTTTTCAGCAACTTCTGTGGTCCCAGATTCTCAACCTCCAGCGCTAAGAAGTCTCACAGATTTTATAAACTCCCTGAAGAGTGTAAGTTTCTCTACAAATGTTTTCATGCTGACCCTTCCCTTCTGACAAACCCTCTAAGCTTTTGCCTTCTACTAAACTACTACATTCAGACAAGGACAGTAGAGCTATGGAACGGCTGGGCAAGAAGGTATATACTGCTGCTACTTTATCCTTTTGAGCTATTAACTACTAGACTCATACGACCAGGTATGTTTTAGCCCTTCCTATTCAGGCTTCGTAGGCTATCTCAGACTTCCTGATTCTGAAGGGAAGGTCTCGTCTCTTTTTCATGGGCTCTAATTCTCAAGTAGTCCGCAAATCCATTAAATATAGCTATGATGTAGCTGATGCCTCCTGTAGGGCTGCTGTTTTTGGTTCTGTTACTCTTGGCTTCATCTCCAGCCTTTGCCTGATGATATGAAGTTTAAACTGTTGGATGCTCTTCTTGATAACAAGAACCTGTCTGGTTCTGTGGCTGATGAGATTTTTAAGTCTCTGCAGGATAAGGGTAAGGCCTTACAGGAACTGAAGCATATATCTCTGTTTCTCCTCTTTCTAAGTTCCAGAGGAATTATCCATCAAAATCTGCTTTTGTTCACAGACAACCTCATCCTCCTCCCAAAGATAAGAAGGATCCTAGGCAGTTCTTTCAGCTAAGTCTACTCAGACTTCCACTTCTCAAAAACTTCCTTTTCAAGACTAACTAGGTTCTGTCTGACTGTTTGCTTGCGCCTTTTCTGAGCCAGGTTCCTTTGTCTCTTCATCTTTCCCTGTCCCTTCCCAACTGGTTAAGGATCACTCAAGACTCTTGGGTTCTGTCTACTATCCATCAGGGATGCTTAATGGTGTGGAAATCCCTACCTCCTTTTCTGGGCATCCCTCAGTCTCAAGAACAGCTTTCTTTCTTCCCAGAACTATGTGCCATCTTGCCAGGAGGGGAGGGAGTTTTATTCCAGAATGTTTCTAGTTCCCAGGAAGGAAGGCACCTGGAGACACATTCGGGACCTCTCACAGCTCCACACCTTCCTGAAGATCCCTTCCTTTCTAATGTTGTCCCTTTGGACTCTATTTTCACTTCTTCTGCCAAAGGCTTTCCTGGTATCTCTGGATCTCAGGGATGCGCACCTTCATATCCCAATTCATCCCCTTTTCAGGAAATTTTTTATTTCTCTATTTCTTCCTTGCATTTTCAGCTCTCTGCTTTGCCTTTTGGCCTTTCTATTTCCACAAGAGTTTTCACCAAATGCCTCACTCCTATGATTGTTTTTTGCAGGATGAGGGTTATTCAGATCTTTCCTTATCTGGACGATCTACTCATTCAGGCTTCCTCCTCAGAGACCTAGCTTCCACACCTCTACTACACTATTTGTCTCTTACAAAGCCAGGGGTTTACAACAGACTTCCAGAAATCAGTCCTCTTTCCTTCTCAAAACCATGTGTTTCGTGGTTGCAGCCTCCATACCATCCCTATGCTGGCTTCCCTACCTCCTCCCAAGGCTTTTCCTCTATTTACCTTTTTCAATCCCTTCTTCCTTGGGTTTCAATAAGAGCCAGGAAGTTTCTAACGGTACTATGATTCATGGCTTCCGCCATTCCTATGCTGCCTTTTACCAGGCTTCATATGACAAAACTACAGTGGTTCATACAGTCAGTTTGGCTCCAAAACGCTCACCCTCTAGGTTTTCTAGTCTCTCTTCTTCCATGCCTCAAAAGCTCAAGCTTCAGTGGTGGATTCATCAGCTGTCTCTCAACCTGAGACTTCCTTTTCAGCCCTCAGTTCCCTGTCAGGAACTTTTTTCAGATGCCTCTGACATGAAGTGGGGATCCTATTTTGATCCCCTTGAGGTCCAGGGTCTCTGTTCCCCTCATCAAAGGTCAGATCACATCAGTATCAAGGAGATGAGAGCTCTAGTTTTTTTTCCCTCCAGACCTTTCATTCCCTTTTTCTTCCAGGGCCTCTGAAAATCTTTACAGACAATACCACAGTGATGTGGTGCATCAACAGGCAAGATGGGACATGGTCCTACCTTTTTTTTTTTTTACTGGCTAGCTCTTCAAGCTTAGGATCTAGCTGTCCAGTATCAGGTGACTCATCAGGCTGTGTACATTCCTTCAGAGCAGAACATAGTGGCAGACTATGAGCAGGTCCAAAACATAGGCTCATGAATGGATGCTACACAAAGAATTGTTTCTGAACACTGTCCATTGGGGGTACTCCTCAGGAAGATCTTCTTGCCCACCCCTTCGAACAGACAACTTACTGTTTTTTGCAGCACAGTCCCAAGTCTTCTGTCTTAGAAGGTGGACACCCTATCATTTTCTAGGAAGGGGATTTTCTCTAGGATTTCTCTCCCCTTCCTCTGATTTTCAAAATTCTGATTCCCCCAAAATCTTGTTGGTGACTCCCTTCTGGCTCAGACAGCATTGGGTCCCTATTCTTCTGCACCTAGCCAAGTGCAAACACCACAAGTTATCTCACATGGTGGACCTACTCACACAAGACAAGGTGTCTCTCATCCATTCTCACTTGTCCATTCTTCAACTGACATTGTGGGTGATAGGGTTTTAATCCCTTTTAGGCACCATGTTTTGTGGATGTGCGTAGGGTTTTGCAGGAGACCAGGAAACCCACTACCATGAAATCCCATATGTGCAAATGGAAGAGATTTTCTATTTGGTGCCTTGCTCGTAACCAGGACCCACTTTCTGTTGAGGTCCCTCTTGTTCTCTCTTATTTGCCTGAATTGTTCCATGCTGGTTTAGCACAGTCTTCTGTTAAAGCTCACCTTTCAGCTATTTCTCCTTGTCTGCCATTAACTCCTCCTCTGGCCTCTAGATTTGAGGTCAATCAATTTCTTAAAGGCAGCCTTCCTATCAGACCTCCCAGGAAGCCTATTCCACCTTCCTGGGACCTTCATTTTGTTCTTAAAAATTGCCTCAGGCTCCTTTTGAGCCTGCAGCTTCAGCTTTCTAGCAGCATTATACATGGAAGACTGTTCTTTTGGCCCTTACTTCAGCTAGGAGAATGTCTGAACTCCAGGCTCCCATGGCTGTTCCTCCTTTCATAGTTTTTCATAGGGACAGGGTGTCTGTTCATACTAATCCTTCTTTTACGCCCAAGGTGATTACTGAATTGTGTCAATCAGTCAGTTAATTTGCCCATCTCTTTTTTTCTTTCTCTGCAGTCTGCTAGTTAGAAGGTTCTTCACATGTTGGATTTGCATAGACAGCTCACATATTATTTGGATAAGACTAGGCCATTCGCAAGTCTAAGTAACTTTTTGTTTCCCTTCATCCCAGATCTCTAGGTTTGGCCGTTTCTAAGAAAACAATTTCTTCAAAGATCTCTAAGGCCATTTCCTTTTGTTACTCAGTTTATGGGATAAGCCTTTCTGCCTCTGTAAAAGCTTATTCTCCGAGGGCTGTGGCTTCTTCTGGTGCTTTTTTCAAAGTATTTGAAACCAATTCCATCCTTGAATTTGCTACTTGGACTTCTGTCAATACCTTTACTAAGCATTACAAACTGGATGTTGTTTCCATAGTCAGAGGTAAATTTGACACAGCTGTCCTGCTGGATTTCTTGAGCGCTCTTCTGGGCCTTCCTTCTCAGCTTTTGCACTCTCACTTTAGTGAAGAATACTGCAACAGTGATATGGACGGACAAAGTAAAGTTGTGCAAAATCTTACCATAACAGTAGGTGTCCTTCTCTTCACTGTTACAGTATCCAGTCCCTCCCTCCTCCCCCTTCTGCTCTGCCATTTTCCTTCTGTCTTCCTGGCCTGCAATTCTTTTCGTTTTTCTCCTTCTGGATGCAGAAGCTCCTCCTACTTCCTAGGACTGTTGGTCCTCCTGGGGCTATTCAGTTCTGAAGTATGTACGTCACCTTTATGCCCTAAGCCTTCAGCGAGAAGCATACGCGCGAAGTACATCTATAAAATCCAAAGCTTTGGTACACTTCCAGATATTGGGCTACCCAAGGCAGGGCATCTCTTTAGTGAAGAATACTGCAACAGTGAAGAGAAGGACATCTACTGTTATGGCAAGATTTTACACAATTGTACCACCTCTGTCTAATTCCGCGGTGGTGGTGCTGCGGTAGCGTTGTCGCCTCACAGTAAGACACTGTCCAGTTCGACTCAGAACGTCTTCTGCGTGGAGACATGCGTGAATGGGTGTACCTTCATTGAAGGTTGTGCGTCAGGGCTGGCAACTCGGTACGTAAAAATCAACTGCCAATCATTAGTGGACTGGAGTTCCGCTGTGGCGACCCCTAACCGGGAAAAGGCGAAAGTCACAACAACTACCTCTGCCTAATTAACAAGTATAACCAGAACAGCGAAGATTCATTTTGGATAATGAAACAATCAAAGCTCTCTGACATGAATCAGCACCCAGAAGAAGCAGAAGTAGCTCTCCCCACAAGCCTCAAAAGAAACCCAAAATCCACTACATGGGCAAAATGGGAGAGAGCATGTGACTCAAAAAAGGCACAACGGCTCTCTAGAGTGTACTGCATATGAGAATGCACACTTCTGCTGAGGGACAGGGTTAAGGGGAGGGAATGACAAAAAAATGCAATACTGCACTATTTCAGACCAAGGGTGTAGTCAGTGAATTAAATTTTGTACTGCTAAATATCTTACTGGTACCCCCCCCCCAACCCACATAGCATTTAAAAATGGGTACATCACTCAAGCTGTTGCCCTCTCCCAGCACTTAATGTGTGTGACATTTGTAACTGTTCAGTCAAAAACTGTTAGAAGCACTATTTTTAAAATCACAATTATCTGTGTAAGTAAGGTGCACACATGTTTACAGAGGTATTCATTTAGATTGTTATAGTCATAATATGCCCTGATAAGGCCCCAATGTACTACTGGTGCTTAGAAAAAATGTACTCTGTACAGTACAAAGAGTACGCCTGGCTACACCCTTGTGACAGACCTCAGGTGCCTGCTACCAAGCATTCTCCCCCTGCAAGGAATTAACAAGCAGAATGAGTTACATGCAAGCTTCCTGTGTTCTGATGTCAATAGAAGAGTTAGAAGGGGAACAGTTCTCAGTTATCAGCTTGGTCAGCTTATGAATGAAAATGTAGTTCAGCTACAACCAAACATTTAAATGTCATAGAACACGTTCCTCTAAATCTACAACACTGTGCATTCAGCAATGTACTGATAAATACTGAAATCACTATCTGTATGTCAACAAGCCAAACTTATTTTTTTCACTCATTTAAGATACTACAGCTTAATCTAGTTATAAAATGTTATGATATCTGTAGTGTTTCATATGATCAGCTACTAATAACCAGCTATCTATAGAAACAAAAAACTGTACAACAGTGGGATCCCAACATGGAACACGATGAGAGTTTTGTTTTGGTCTGTAATATCATGATGGAAGTTAAAAATGTATATTAATATATGTTATACAACCTTACTGAAGTTCTTTTCTTCATGATATGAAAAAAAAACCTCAGAAGAGAATGCATGCTTGAATTTCAAATGAAACAAGCATGCCAACAAATAATAACAAAAGCTCCTTAATTTTAATATTCTATAAATTATTACCATACTCAACATCTGTTATCTTGCTAGAAAACATAATCTGGGGATCAGAACGCAGTTACAGGATGAAAGATAATCCTCCTTGCTTAACATTTCTAACAGTTTGATATTTAGTTACCACCTGTGGCCAATGCTTCAATGGATTTTAATCTAAAGAAGTGACTATGATTGTTTGTGTCTTTCGGCTTTTTCCCGGTTAGGGGTCGCCACAGAGGAACTCCGGTCCACTAATGACTAGCAGTAGATTTTTACGTGCTGGCTTGCCAGGCCTAATGCACAACCTTCAACGAAGGAATGCCCATTCACGCATGTTGCCACACAGAAAACGCTCTGAGAATCGAATGGGCAACGTCTAACTGTGAGGCGACAACGCTACCGCAGCACCACCACACATAAAACTGTATCTGTGACTCAGATATGAGAATGACCAGCAGTGATAGCAGTAGTTCTGCATCTGCTTAGCAATCTGCAAAGCATTTGTATAAGCAGCAATGCACCCTTGACAGTGCCACCTCAAGCCTGTCCATGAAGCCCTGCTAAGCACATCATCCACACCTTATGAAATCCAGACAGAATGACTTTTATGAGCTACAGAATAAATATTCACTGTATGGGATTTGATACTGCTTTCTTCTAGTCACCTTCTCCTTTTTTATCACATGTGAAGTGACTCCCTCTACCATCTCCATTAGAGGATCAAGCTGCAGCATTTACTTTATCGTCTGGACTCTTGTTTGATCTCAGAACATTGCAGATTATTTAATAAAGTAAGAAGAAACATTAGTGGTTACACCACACTGGACCGAGGCATACCACTGCTTTATGTAACTGGCTGATCATGGTCAGAGTACAAAAACAAATTCTTCTCTTATGTTGGCAATAAGCTGCCAAGGCAGTGGCATGTAACAAATGATGACTTTACCATATAAATACCATGGCTGAATGGACGATATTATCACACTAAATTAAAAAGTTGAGACAGTTAAAGAGATACATGCTTTTTTTCTTTATAAGGTAGACAGTGTTACATACTACGATCAAATGTTGTGGGTTATTATATGATTATTTAATCTCCTACACACTGCTGCCAAGCTGTAAACAATGAAAATTAACTTTTACTAAAACTGGTAAATCCTGATAAACTATGGCACTGCTATCACAGATGTCTAAATTGCAAAAATACATGTCATGAGTTGCCTTAACTGCAGATACAATGATGTTGTCTTACAGATCAATCTCTTAGACATGACCTGTGCATTGTCTGAGATCTTCAAGTAATGTACCATGACATAATGAGCATCAAAGTGCTTTTACTTCACCCATGTGAATGTGCTAATGCGGGGGACCAGCTGCAGAATGCAAAACCCTTGAGAAGTGCACTGAAATATCACAACCTAAACTATAAAAATGGTTTATTATACTTGCAAAATGCCTTCTCATATTTCTAATGGAGAACATCAGTTAAGAATGGAAATCTTGAGACTTTATGAAGATCAGTTCATAGTAAATTTGCATATGAAATCACTTTTATCTTAGTTACATAAATATATTGTGTATAACGTAATGTGAGCATATCTACTTTGTGTTAAAGTCTACCTTAATTCTCTTCTTAACTGATTGTGAAAATTAATTTTCTTTCTAACTACTATCCAACACACATTTTTGTGCAATGCAGTTTAATAGCTCATTTTTGCTGCATGCATAAATACAATAATGGCAGTAACCCTACAATTTGCAGGCTTCAGGTAAGGAGTTGAAAGGCCAATGCACAAGAAGTACAAATCAAACATGAAAAGACGGCTGCTACTGCACAGCATGTATGCCATATTTAGTACACAAGAACTGCACGTTAACTAGTTAATCTTCTGGTCATCAGCCAGTGCTTAGTTATCATAAGGAACAAGTGAATTAAGGGAAAATAATGACAAGCCTGCAAGCAAGGTTGCAACACACTACACAAATTCATCCAAACCCAGCAATCTGCACAATCTTTCTTTTGTAAGTATTTTAATTCAAGTGAAGTGCAACTTGCTCAGGAGACCTGGAAAGCTCTGCATACACAACACACTTCTAACACAGCCACTTCTTTTTTTTTTTTGAAACACTTTCTTTTTTTAAACACCTTTATTGAATTATCACTTGTTACAGTCACATTTACATTTAAACAAAAGTAATCAAACTGTATTAACAAATTAACATTAACAAACGTAACTTTTCATATATATTGATATACATATAACCTAAGCAACATTACATAAATTAATACTGCCCCCTTTTTAAACAAGAAACATCTTTATTAAACAATCACTTATGACATAAACAATCATACTTTTATATAAATAAAAACAAACTAGACTACCACAATCCTATTTGCAAGCATTTTACATCACAAACCATTGACACACTCCCAGTTGCAAACATTATACATCACTTACAATCTACCCAATCATTTCCAGTCAAACATTACATAGCTCATTTAAGTCCTGCCTTCTTTTAAACCGCATTCCTCCCCCGTACATATTGTTCCCACAATTCACATTTTTCCTATGTAGTTTGTTCCTACCCTTTTTTAAAGATCTCAATTCCAGTTTTATTTCTATTAGTATATTCACTTCTAATATAGTTGGTTTAAATTTAGATTTCCATTTTCTAGTAACTGCTTTTTAGCAGCCACCATAATTAGACACAGCAAGGCCTTACCATGTCTAGGCAATTCCGATTCTGTATCATAACTTAGAAAAATTAATCTCCCTCATCACACCAATCTACCCACACAGCATCTCCAACAGTGCAGCCCACAGGGAATTCTTAAGGTTTGCCAGCCCACATCAGTCCCAAAAAGTATATTCTCAAGTACCTCTTTCTTCCCTGTCACACCTTCAACATTTGCTGTCTACCTGAAGAAACATTCTCTGGAGTCAACTTGGGGTATAAAAATATTTACGTTAACATTTCCAAGCAAAAATCTGAAATCTTCTAGATTTTTGTTGCATATTTGGGGGACATACATATAGCCTCCCATTGTTTCTTTGTGAATTGCTTATCCAATCTCTCTTCCCAATCCTTTGTGACCTCCTCTGATTGATTCTTATAGTTATCATGCAATATTCTATTAATTATTCCTTTGTTAATGGCAGCTTCTGTTCTAGATTCTATTAAAAATTCTACCAGTGCTGGTCTTTCATTTAGGACCCCCCCCCCCTATTTCTTTCTCTCTGCCTATACTCTGATATCAATCCTTGATAGGGAAAGCAATCTCTAACCTGTGGTCCACATAAATTCTTGGCGTCTTCCCATTCTATCATCTTTCCCTCTCTAGTTCTCTGCTCCCTATACCTTGGGGTCCCTTTGCCAGTTTTCACCAAAAAAATTCCAGCCCCCTCTTGCCTATTGTCTATATCCCCTAATTGCAGACATCCCTATTGGCAGTATCTCCTTTCTCCATTCCCATGTTTGCTTAATTCTTAAAATACTTTCTGCTACTTTATGGATATAATATTTTGTATGATTACTGTTATTCACCTTAAAGGCCTGCATCCAAAATCCCAGACTCTCCTTGTTTCTTGAGCTATCCCCCTGTTTCAACATCATCCCTCTCCGATCATACTTTTCTGCTTGTGCTATGTATAGGAGCCTTAACTGTGTAGCTCTGAAATGCATCTTCAAAGTGGGTAGTCCTAATTTGCCTTGTTCTACTTGAAGAATCAGCTTTATTCCACTTGACTTTTGCATTCTTCCCCTCCCAGATAAAGTCCTTAAGCTCTTTATTAACTGCTATCCACAACTTCTCCTCTGGTTGATAAAAATATGCCTGACCTGTGTATAAGACTAAAGGGACTAAAAACATTTTGACTGTTTGTATCTTACTGTCCATATCCATATACATACAACAAAGCTTCCATTTTCTCAGTTTCTGTATTATATTTTGTTTAGTTTCTTCCCACACATCATTAGCTGCCACACCAGAATCACTTTTAATCCACACTCTTAAATACTTAATTTTATCATGTCCTCATAAATACGGATATTTGAGCAGGTTTCTGCTTGTTTGCCCATTGCACAGCACTATGCACTGCAGTGCAGTTGTGCACTAAAGCCGGACCGCTAAATTCAACAAATTTTCCCTAAACCCAGGTAGAAATATCCATCTTCTGAGCTCCTCTGTGATTGATTCTGAATAGTAACCCCTAGTGACAACAGTCTTCAACCTAGCATTATGGACAGTTGGACTACCCTTGTTTCTCCTATCAAACTTGTTGACTTGGGTCTCTTAAGGCAGTGTAGCAATTGCCTCATCTACACAGACACCCTCTACTAACAATACACTCTAGTACAGAGCTTGAAAGATGATTTCCACCGAGAATCTAGAATCCATGCTCTCTCTCTCACTCAAAACAGTAATACGGAGAAGGCAGTCAACTCACCCACCACTACATATGCTCATAGTACCACTACTCACAGACAAAGTATGCATCAATACAAATCCACATATGCGGAGGTTCTCTCGAAAAACTTACTAAAACGCCACAGACCTCCAAAACACAAGACTGCTTAACTAACACAGGCCCCACAGCATCCATGCCACACAGCAACACCAGAGTCTCACCCACCAAGCTGTAACACTCAAAAAACACATTTTCTTGTCATTGGAGACTCAGTAGTGAGACACACGGATGTCCCACTCACCAGGCTGGACAAGGAGAAAGTCACAGTCATCTGTCTGTCAGGTGCCAGGATTCATCAGATCATACACACACTCGGGTCTCTCAGCAACAAGTACCGTTATGACTCTGTCATAGTTCATGTTGGTGTGAATGACCTGAGATGTACCTCACTGGAATAGATGAAGAGAGATATGGTTCAGCTCTCCGAGTATGTGCCCCAGGCAGGTATGTTCCTAGTATAAAGAAAATGATTGATTTCAATAATTGGCTCAGTTTTTAGTGTCATTCAAAGGAGATCCAGTTCTTGTCAGCCTGGGAAGCCATGGTCAACAAAGGCAAAGGCTCTTGCCTCCCCTATAGTGCCTTGTTTAAGAAAGGTCTCAAAAACAACCTTACCAATGTGAAATTAACCAATCAGAACCAAATAACGGTCATGATGCTAAATGCTATGAGTTTAAACCAAAAACTGCACTCCCTAAAAGCACTTCTATCACTAAAAGATGCAGATGTCTGTGCAGTCACAGAAACCTGGTTGGTTTAAGACCTCAGACAGTACCCAGGCTTTGCAAGGCTACAATGCCTTCCACACCTTTAGACCTCAAAATGAACATGTGAAAACCAAAGGAGGCAGTGTTTCAATCTATATTAGAGATAATTTCACCTCCTGTTTAGTTAGACTGGACAACTCCATTGAGTAGCTCCAGATCCAGGTTATGGTGGGTTAGACCCCCATTCAAGTTGTGAAGCCTGCCAGCCTAGCCAGAGAGAACTTTATAGATAATTCTATCATTTGTAAATATCAATGTAAGACACAGGCTTGTTGTCTTAAATGGAAAAAACAGTGCTCTCTACTGACCAAAGTAAAGCATGTGGTGACCCTTTGATGTAGACAGTGGTGGCAAAGAGTCTAGATGACGGAATTCTTTCTATTGTTTTAACCAAGAGTTAAATTGCTAGATTTAAACATGCAAATGTATTTTTATTGCTGTTTCCTGACCAGCTGCAAGATAACAACAGGAGAGGTTAAGAATGTAAATGCAGTTTCTGTTAGCCTGGGAACCCAGGGAAGTGTGAAGAATGATGTAATGTGTAGCCTGGGAACCCCAGGAAAGTGTGAAGAATGACATAATGTGAATTAAAACTGCAATTTCAATTTAAACAGAGAGAACCTGAGAGGAATAAGCATTTTTGTCCTGACCTTCTAACTTACAGCACTGTCTTGCTCATATGTAAGTTATCTTAGACTTTTGTTTTCTTTTAGAAATAGCTAGGAACTAGAACGATTAGACTAAGTGTTTTTCTGTGATGTCAGAATTGTACTGCTGAATTATTTTAAGTATTTCTCTGTGATCTCTGAACTCTTGACTAGTACTGTGTAGTAAGAAGTGTTGTCTTATGTTTTTACTATTTATTATTAAATATTTTAAAACCCTTCAACTGTGGCTGTTTTGTGTCGAGATAATTTAAACTGTAGAGTACATTGCATATTTATAGTGATTACTGTACCAAGTCACTCTAATAAGCCTTGACTGTTTTGTTATACTACCAATTAGATGATAATATTGCACAGTAATAATTGGACACCCTCTTAAGGGCCTTTGAGTAGCTGATAAATATTAGCTGGTTGATGGCAGGTGGTACTACCATATAGTCTGGGTAATAGGGACACAGCTGCAGAACCTGTGCCCGCCTTTCCCAGGAGTGTCTGTGTGGTTGTATAAACTCTTACCTCAAAGTGTGTGTGTGAGAGCTACTTGGGCAGGGACACATAGCACTGGTTGGACAGAGAGGATGCTGGAGGTTTTGGCTTGCCCAGCTAAGCTGAGATCTGCACCCTATAGCTGTGCCAGTGGGGAGTCTTATTGGGGACCTGGAGAGCAAGGGAACAACCAGCCCCGGACTGCCTGTGATCTCTGTGTGCTCTTAAGGGAAACTGCACTTTACTGTGTGTATTTGTTATCCTTTCCTTCATATACGAGATGCCCTCTCTGGTGTTAGTGGTGAGGATTGTGGCTCCTTGATTGCTGGGCCGGGGCATGGGCATCACACAAGTCATAACCACTTACAGATCCCCCTCCATGGGTCATGATGCCCATGAAGCCTACTTGACCAAACTGGAGACCATCCAAATTTTGCTGAATACACTGGTTATGGGGGATTCCAATTATCTCACCATCAACCGGGAAAACTACACTAGCCCTAAATCACTGGCACAAATGCTCCTTGACTTTGTTAATTCAAATGCCCTGGAACAAACTGCCCATACCTCAACAAGGGGAACAAATATTCTGGATCTGGTCCTCTCCAACACATCAAACAGATGCATTGTCACAACTTTTGGACCCTCATTAGTTAAAACTGACTAGAAATCAGTCACCTTCAAGCTGGCACTAACACCAGAACTCACAAAGGGTGAAATCATAGTAAAAAACTTCACCAAGGCAAACTATACCCTCCTAGGTGAAGGTATAAATGCATTCTAAGCCCCCACCTCAAGCTGGAAGTGATAACTAAGCCAAAGCTTACACTAAATCCCTGTACAATCACTTGCATAAGTGTATAAACTCGGCCATAACAGAAAGGATCAAAGCCAGAGCCACAATTAAAAACAAGCTGCCATGGTGGACATTCAGCATCAACAAACTTTACAATAAATGCAAAAAGTTGCTAACCAAGAAAATAAAGGTAAGGCCACAATAATGAAAAAGCATCCTCCTCAGCCTCAACAGGCAAATAAGAACTTGTTAAATCCTCCAAGGGCTCCTTTGAAAGAACCTTAGCAAGTATAGCCAAGGATAACCACAAGGCCTTTTACAGCTACATACATAACCTAAACAGTGGGACCCAAGCATATGCATAACTAGTGACCAATGGTATCAAACATACACACTGACCCCATAGAGACGACAGCAAATCTGCCAGTGGATAAGTTTGGTGAAAGTTTCACTCCCTTATCCCCTCCTGGTAACAACCCCCCCCCCCCCCACATATCTGAAGGGCAGGTCCTCAAAGCCTTTTGCAAGGCAAAAAAACATAGCCTCTATGGGACCAGATGACATCTCAAGCTGTCTTCTAAACAGGCTAAAACAGGAACTAGCATCACCACTAACTACCCTTTTCAATCACAGCCTAACCACAGACTTTGTTCCTGCGGAATGGAGAACAGCAACAGTTATTCCCCTTCACAAAGGTGACCTAACAACAGATCTGGGGAATTACAGACCCATAAGCCAGACCAGTCTCATCTGTAAGGAAATGGAACATATCATTATGGACCTCATAAATAAAGACATAGTGACCTCCAAACCCTGGATCCTACCCAATATGCCTTCATCAAGGGCAGATCCTGCCTGTTAAATCTGGTGGTTTCTTTGAAAGTGTGACCAAGGCCACTGACGAGGACACATCTGTGCACACAGCATACCTCGACCTGCGAAAGGCTTTTGACACAATCCCACATTCAGTATTACAGATAAAGTTAACAAACTGAACGTAAACCTCGTTGTTGTAAGATGGGTTGCCAACAGGCTCACAAACAGGACACAGACAGACTATCAAAGTGGATAACTCCACATCAACCAGCAGACCTGTTACCATGCAGGTGCCAAAGGCATCAGTGCTGGGCCCCCTACTGTTTGGTATATACTTCTCAGTAGTTCAGGTCAAAACTAAGGGGTTATGGCTGACCAAGTTTGCAGACGACTACAAACTAGGTGTAATCACTGAATCCCCAAATGATGTCAGCATACTCTAGGAGGTCTTATGCAGACCAGTGAGTGGTGTGTTAGTCACTATCTCAAACTGAATGCAAAGAAATGCACCATCATTCCCTTCTGCACAAACAATGTCCCCTCAGACTATCAAAACAACAACAAAACCCTAAGTACCCATGAAGTGGTAAGGGAAAGTACAGTTGTGTACACTTACCATAAATGTAGATGTGCAAGTATATTCAGTGTTGCAGTCATCACATTTGGGTTATCCCTGCCAGGGTAGCCCTCGACCAGCTTGAATATCAGAGACGTAGTATTTCTGCATTGGTTGCTGTTGCTTGAGGATTGACGACAGGTCGTCAGTGGTATAAAGGAAGTCATCCAACGCCATTACATCAGTTTTTCTTGCCCTAACCTGTCAGGAGCCCCCAAAGCGGAAGGCCAGGCTCTAGTGGTAGAACCACACCAGTGGAAAATAAATACCATTATGTCCCTTGTAAGGAAAGGAGAACAACAAGGAAAAAAAGGAAGAAAAAGAGAAAGGGCATGGAGAGAGGGAAACCAGGACTGCAACAGTGAATACACTCGAACATCTACATTTATGGTAAATGTACACAAATGTACTATGTTCTTCGTGTTTCACTGATGCATTCATCACATTTGGGTAGATTCCCAAAGCTGAGGAAATGGGTGGAGGCAGTCCAGGAAGCTAGGGGCTGGCTAGCATGCCCTGCAAGACTGCAGAGGCAAACCCTGCCCTGGATTTGGAGAAGAGAGACAGGTAGTAATGCTTGGTAAAAGTATGAACAGATGTCCAGGTGGCAGCCTCCAGGATGTCTTTGGTGGGGACTCCTCTGAGGAAAGGTGCAGAGGTGGAGGGCTGCTCTGGTGGAGTGTGTCCTGACCCCCTTGGGAGGAGGCTTGCCATGTTGTTTGTAGCAGAAATGGATGCAGTGTGCTATCCATTTGGAAATGGTTTGCTTGGAGATGGCTTTGCCTTCTGCCCCTCAAGCAAAGCTAACCAGCAATTGATCAGACTTTCCGAAGAGTTTAGTCCTGTCCAGATAGTATCTGAGCTGTCTGTGCACATCTAGAGAGTGTAGAATCCTTTCCCCCTTGTTTTGGGGGTTAGGAAGGTGGGTAAATGGATGGATTGGTTAAGAGCCACACTGGACACCACCTTAGGCATGAAGGATGGATTAGTTCTGAGGGATACCCAGTCTGCATGGAAGATGATGAAGGGTCCCACAGCAATGAGTGCTTGCAGCTCTGAGACTCTTCTGGCTGAAGTGATGGGCAGGAGGAAGACTGTCTTCTGGGAGATAAATTTTAGCTCTGCAGAAGAAGCTGGTTCGAAAGGTGGGAAGGTGAGCTTTTCCAAGAGAAAGTTAAGGTCCCAAGCTGGTGTTGGTGGCTTTCTGGGGGGCTTAAGTTGCTAGCCATTTTGATGAACTGTTTAATCAGAGGATGTGAAAAAAAGAGGCTGCTCAGTGGGAAAATGAACAGAAATAGCAGAGGCATGATTTTTTTTATATAGGAGAAAGACAGACCACTATGTAGTAGGTCAGCTAAGTAATCCAGGATGAGAGGGATAGATGGCTGTGATGTACTGGCCCCCTTAGCCTGGAACCAAGTGCAGAACATTTTCCATTTAACTGTATAAGACTTTCTGGTGGGTAGGGCGTTTGGCCTCTCGGATAACATTCAGAACCTGTTTACTGAGGATGGCAGATTGGTCAGGGGTTAGGGTATAAGTCAAGCTGCTAAACTGAGTGTCTGCAATTGGGGGTGCATAAATTCCCCTTCCTTCTGGGTTAGGAGGTTTGGAATCTGAGGAAGATTCCATGGAGCCAGCAGGGAAAGGCTGCGCAGCAAGGAGTAACAGTGCTGTCTGGGCCCTGGAGCTATGAGAATGGTCCTTGGTTTTTCCTCCCTTATTTTGAGCAGTACCCTGGGAATGAGAGGTAGGAAAGGAAAGGCATAGACTGAGAGGTTTACCCAGGGGAAGGGCAGGGCATCCACTTTCCAAGCCATGCAGTGATGCTCCCTGGTGCAGAATTTGCTGAGCTGATGGTTGGTGTGGGAGGCAAAGAGGTCAACCTCCAGGGTTCCCCATTTTTGAGTTACTAGGAAGAAGGTGTTTCTGTTGAGCTGCCACTCGTGGGGATGCAAGAGCCTTCTGCTTAATTGGCCTGCCAGGAAGTTGAGAGAGCCTGGAAGGTATTGGGCTAACAGGTGTATTTGCATGGAAGAGGCTGTGAACCAAAGGGTCATGCATGGCCAGCCTGCACAGCAGGTAGGAGGGAGTTCCTCCCAGCTTGTTGATGCACCACATCACAGTGGCGGTGTCTGTTTTGAGCAGGAGAACCCCTGGAGAGAGAAGGGGTTTGAAAGCTATCAAGGCCTGCTGCACAGCCATCATCTCTTTTAGACCGATGTGCAGGGGGAGTTGCTGGGGGTTCCATTGGCCCTATATGCACCTGACATCCAGGTGTGCACCCCACGAGTAGTCTGATGCATCTGTAGTGAGGGTCTGGGCAGTGGGGTATGGGAAGAAGGGCAGTCCCTTGTTGTGGGAGCAGACTGTTGCCCACCAAAGAAATTCCTTCCTCAGGCAAGGAGTAATAGGCAGAAGAGTTTCTAGATCTTGACATTGTTGACACCAAAGGTTCTTTAGCTACCAGTGAAATTTCCTCATATGCAGTCTGGCATATGGAATGAGGAGTATGCAATAGGCCATGAACCCCAGGGTTTGCAGGATATTTCTTGCAGAAAGATGGGGCTTGGTGGCCAGTTGAGAGAAGTAAGCTGATAGGAAAATTTGTTTCTCTGGTGTAAGGCATACCATCGGGGATGCTGTGTCCAGACTTGCTCCCAGGAAGATTATCGTTTTGGTGGATACCTATTTGGATTTCTTTTTGTTGCTTGTTTACTCTACGGTGGATAGTATGTCCTTTCCAAAGGCCAGGTCTTTGAGCAGCTTTTCCTGGCTGTCTGCCTGAATAAGGCAGTCATCTAAGTAGGGGTAAATATGAATATTTGTTTGTCTGCAAAAGGCAACGGCTGGAGCCAGGCATTTTGTGAAAACTCTGAGAGCAGTAGATAAGCCAAAGGGAAGAGCAGAGAACTGAAAGTGTTGAGATCCTGCCCTGAAGCGGAAATATTTTCTGCAGGGTTCCCTGATAGGAATGTGGAGGTAGACCTCTTTTTGTTCCAGGGTGGCTAACCAGGCGTCCTTGGAGAGCATGGGTAGCAGCTGCTGGAGGGTGAGCATTTTGAATTTTGGGATCACCAGAAAGGTGTTTAGAATGGATAGATCGGGGATGGGGCACCAGGTGCCCTCTTTTCTGGGCACCAGAAAAAGTCTGGAGTAGAAGTCTTGGCCTATCTGCTCTGCAGGAACATGCTCTACTGCCCGGAGAGCAGGGAATGGATTTGCTTTTGAGCCTCTGCCCACTGATTTGGTGGTAGATCTGGGAACCCTTTTGGGGTTACAAGGGTGTGGAAGGAGAATTTTTTTACCAAAGACACAATGTTCAGAACCCATTGGTACTTGGTAATGGTGGCCCAGGTGCTTGAGTGAAAGGAGAGTTTTCCTCCTAGGGGTATGTGAAGGTGGGCAGAGGTGAGTCATTGTGAGTTCTTACCATAAAGGGGTGGCTTAGAACTCCCTGGTTTTGAAGTGGAGGTGGTTCATAGGTAAGTACTAGGTTATTGGCCCTAGGGCCTATATAAGCCCTGCCAAAAACATACCTTGACTTTCGCCATCCAAGAAAAATATTTTCCTGTGTCCCTGTCGGGCAGAGACACAGAAGTGATCCCCGGGGTGAATTTCCTATCTCCCATCCAATCATCAAGATTCTTCTTGAAGAGTGCTAATGAGGAGCTCTGACATAGATAGGTAGTCTGTTCCAGAGTATGGGAAGTCTCTGGGACAGGAATCTATCCCTCCAGCATGTTCTGTTTATTGTGGTGACAAGGTTTAGGTCCCTACAGCGTGTAGCTCGGAGTCATTGGGATTTCTTTAAGTGAAGCATGTCCAACAGCTCTGGGTTTGACATAGCTTTGTATGTTAGTCCACTGCTTAGATCTCTGCAAACCCTGGGGCTGCTGTCTGGGGGGGGGGGTGGTCTGTTTCCACAGGGCCTAGGCTGGCCCTGACTACTCGGAGCAGAAAAGGACCAGTGCTTGGAGGGAAAATGCCTGCTGAACCTAGGGGGCTGGACCTGTAAGAAATCTTTAACAGTCTGCATAGATTTTACTTTTTCTTCCATGTTAAGACCTCTTCTGCTTTAGTGACAAATGAGTTATCTTTGTGCAAGGGTACATCCAACAATTTTGATTTGACATGGTCTGGCAGGGTTTGTTCCTTAAGCTATGCATGTCTTCTAATGACAGATCCAGTGACTGCTGCCCTGCAAGAAGCTTCTAGAGCGTCAAAGTCACAGTGCGAAGTGTGTTTAGTTACTTGACCAGCACAATGCATTAAGTCCTGTAAATCTTTAGATTCTGCCCATGCAGGAAAAGAGAACATTTTTTGTTTAAGGAGTTCTAAGGTACATTGCTGATACTTAAGCATACGGAACTGACAATTTAGTGCCCTGATAGTAAGAGTAGCTGAGGTATATACTTTTTTACCCCCATCTGTCCAGTGCTCAGGAATCCCTGTCTAAGGGGGTGGAATTCTTAGCTGAGGTTCCTTTAATCCCTTTATGCCCTTGAGAAATGCCTCAGGTCAGCTTCTGGATTTTTAAAAAGATACTTGTGTGAGTCAGGGACTCTGTAGTACCTGTCTGGTTTTCTGGGAGCAGGAGGGAGGGTGTCTGGAGTCAAACTGGATTAAAGGAAGACATTATCCACAACATCTAGGACTGGGGGGGGGGGTAGCTAAGGGCCTGTGTTGTGGAAGGTCCAGGAACTCTCAGTCTCTTTTTAGACTGTGGGTAGTCTTGACTCTCCTATTGGAAATGCTCCCTTAAGGCATGCAAGGTTTCCGCAAAGGAAATATCCTCTGGGGGAGTGGCTGAAGGAATGGATTCCTCTGCATCAGAATCCTCATATGTGGAGAGGGGATGCATGTCTTCATAGTCAGATACATCGGAATCATCTGACTCTTGTTCAGACAAAACTACTGGAGACAGATCTCTTTTCCTTTTTGAGGGAGTGGCTTGGCTTCCCCTAATCAGCATGATAAGGTCTTCTGCCATTTTAAGCATTTGAGAATGAGGCAAGGGAGCAGGTGCCTGAGAATGGGTAGCCGGTTTCTTGGGTGTGGTTCGACTCCTGGGCCTAAGGAACTCAATTGTTTGCGAAAGAACAGTAGCCATGAAAGAAGGCATTGGTCTATGTTGGGATTCGGTGTTGCGAAGGATTTCCTCGGAAGCCTGTGCCTGCACAGCGGCTCCGGACCCATCCAAGGTAGAGACGACTGCAGGATCCTTAGACAAAGAAGAGTTCTGCGACATACCGGACTCCAAAAGGGTCTCAGTAGCAGTCTGTGAATTAACTGAAGTGGGCATCAGGAGCTACAAAAGTGCCTCATTGACTAACGACCAGCTTAATGTAAGTGTCATCGGAAGGTTTGGTCCTGTGCGGTCTGTCTCTGTCTTTATCTTTACGTTTTTTCGGAAGATCTGCTGTTGGATGGCTTACCAAAGCCAAACTGGAATTGGAGGACTGTAAACGGAAATATCTGGCTACAATAAGGGCCCAACGATGAATAGTTCTGGTGTTAAACAAAGCACAGAAGCGACAACGAGAGACATTGTGGTCTGAGCCTAGACAAGTGACGCCTTAACAGTGGAAGTCCCAGTGTGGTATTTGCTTTCCACAGGTGAGACAATTATTAACTTTTTCTGACATCGGTTAGTGCAAGAAAAAAGGATCCCCAACTTCAATTCAGAAATGAAACTCAGCTAGCGACCAACCGGCACTCGTGCGAACTGCTTCTGCTTCGGGCTCCACGGCAAGAAAGACTGATGTAATGGCGTCAGATGCCTTCCTTTATACCACTGATGACCTGACATCAGTCCTCAAGTGACAGCAACTGACGGAGAAATACCAAGTCTCTGGTATTCAGGCCAGCCGAGGGCTACCCTGGCATGGATAAGCCAAATGTGATGACTACAACAGTGAAACACGAAGAACATCTGGGACCACATATTGACTGCAGGTTATAACCCCCTTATAGTCAGGCGCTTATCTGGCTGGTAACTGAGTGTAACACCCCGTTTGGCATGTACTGAATTAAGCACCTGCAGCAGTTAGACAGACCTCAGAAGTTTCTAACAAAGATTATCAATGGGCTCCAGCATGTACCTTATATAGACTGACTAAAGTTCCTGTCATTATACTATGTATCATAGAGACTTCTTAGGGGAGACCAATGCCTGGCCTACAGAGCAATCCAAGACCCAAACCTAATGAACTTGCTGCACATCCATAAGTCAAACGGGACTAGGGATACCCATTCCAGGGACCTAAATATGGCCTGCGACTTAAATAGAACATGCTAGAGGGGCAGACTTATCTTCCGCCGACTGCCATGTCTTTGCAACAGGCTATCAATTCCTGTGTAACACAGCATCTCTAGGACACTGTTAAGTGGAATCTGGATGAGTGTATGGGGCGTATGGTATTACATTGGGATGAAACAGCTAGCCTTAAAATGACCTCTGGGTCAATAGCCTTGTAATCGCCTATGATCCTATGTATGCAGGACAGTTGTGCCTTGAAAGGCTCTCATTCTGATGATGGGAAACATGGGCACAACAACACTGGGGGAGGGGGGGTCATCTAAATGACTGTCAGGCATGAAAACAGAAAAAAAGCATATTTAAAAAAATGCACCTACTGATGTATTGTACCTGATGTGAAGTACTGTCCATGAATAGCCTTAAGGCTGGTTGAACCACAATGGTGGTAAGAACCCAGAGGACTATACAAGCACACTGATAAGAAAGCTGAGCCTTGGAGTACTGGGTTACCAAATGAGGTCCAAATCCAAAAGATAAGGTTATAAAGTACAGCTGTGTAAAATCTTACAATAACAGTAGATATCCTGTTCTTTACTAAAGGGATTCCTTGCCAACTGTAGCCAATGTCCAGCCAGTATACCAAAGCATTAGATTTTATAGATGTCGTACGTCACATGTATGTCCCCCCCCCCCCCAAGGTGTAGGACATAAAGGTAACGTACGGATATATACATCTCAGAACTGAAAAACCCCAGGAGGAACAATGTTCCTATGAAATAGGAGCAATATGTGCATCCAGAAGGAGAAAGAAGAAAAGAATTCCAAACCAGGAAGACAGAAGGAAAAGGGAGAGCAGAAGGGGGAGGAGAGAGGAAGAAAATACTGTAACAGTGAAGAGAAGTCCATTGACTGTTATGGTAAGATTTTACACAACTGTATTATGTCCTTCCATATCCAAGTTGCAGTATTCTTCACAAAAGGGAGACTGCAGAAGCTCAAGGGGAAACATGGGAGGAGAAGCCCTCTAGAAACCCAAACAGGACAGCTCTGACAAAGCCAGCTCTTACTCTGGAATCAACACCCAATTTGTAATGGTTAGTGAAGATATGGACAGAAGTCCAAGTAGCAGCCTCAAGGATGAAAATGGCATCCAAACCTCTGAAAAAAGCACCACAGGAAGCAATAGTTGTAGTAGAATGAGCCTTTACAGACGCAGAAAGGCCTTTTCCATGAAAAGAATACCAAAAAAAAAAAAAAAGGCTTTTGAGATCCAGGAAGCCATGGTTTGCTTAGAAACAGTCAAACCTAGAGATTAAGGATCTAAAGAAACAAAATGTTGCTCAGATTTATGAATGGCCTTAGTCTTATAGAAATAATATCTGAGCCGTCTGTAAATCCAAAGTGTAAAGAACCTTCTCACTAGTAGACTGCAGAGAAGGAAAAAAGGAGGGCAAATTAGTAGAATGATTCGGAGACAACTCATTAACAACCTTAGACATAAAAGAAGGATTAATACGTAGAGACACCCTGTCCCTGTGAAAAACTAAGAAAAGAGGAACAGCCATAAGATCCTGGCATTCAGGGACTCTCTTAGCTGAAGTAAAGGCCAAAAGAAGAACAGTCTTCCAAGTACAATGTTGCAAGGAAGATGAAGCTGCAGGGTCAAAAGGAGCCCGAGTCAAATTTTCAAGAACAAAATGTAGGTCCCAGGAAGGTGGAATAGGCTTACTTGGAGGTCTGATATGAAGGACATCTTTAAGAAATTTTGACCACAAACTTTTGACTTTAGGAGCCACTGTAGTTTTCTCATATGGAGTCTGGCTACTGGCAGCATACCAATGGTGGAGGCCACAAATCCTAGAACCCTGAGAAAATTCCTGGCAGTGACTGAAGCCAGAGGAAGAAGAGATTGAAAAAAGGTGATACGAGAGACAACCTTGGATGGAGGCAGGGATGCTAGCATGGGAATGGTCTGGATCCTGCAAGCAAGAAACACATGATCCTGAAAAGGAACTAGGATTTACTTCTGAAAGTTTATGGTAAACCCCAGGCATTGCAAAAGACAAACTGTAAACTGGAGGTACTGAAGCAAGACCTCGGGGGATGAAGCCTGAATGAGAAGATCATCCAGATAAGGAAAGATTTGAACTCATCTCATCCTGCAAAAGGCAATGACAGGAGCACGGCATTAGGCGAGTACTCTTAGGGTAGCAGAAATCCCGAAGGGCAATGCAAAGAACTAAAAATGCAAGGAAGAAACCGAGAAATGTAAAAAAACTTCCTGAAAAGGGGATGAATGTGTGAAGATCGGCATCCTTGAGATTTAGGGTTGCCAAGAAAGCTTGGAGAATAAGAAGAGAAAACAGGGTTTGAAAGAATAGCATCCAAAAAGAAGAGACCTTCAGTAAGGTGCTAAGTTGTGAAAGATCCAGAATGGGCCTACAGGTGCCTTCCTTCCTGGGAACCAGAAACATCCTGGAATACAACCCTTTCCTTTCTTGGGCAGGGGGCATGCCTTCAATGTTGCCTTGGGCTAAAAGGCCTTGCAGCAGGTCTGGAAAGAAAGGAAACTGTTCCTGAGGAGGGCTGAGGGATGACCAGAAAAGGAGGAGGGGATTTCCACACCATAAAGTATCCCTGGTAGATGATGGATATAACTCAAGAGTCTTGAGTAACCCTTAACCAACTGCGAAGGGACAGGGACAAAGGGAGAGGGGAACCTGACCAGGGAAACTGAAAGTACATTGTCAGATAGAACCTGGTTTGTCTTGAAAAGCCAGCTGCTACGAAGTAGGAGTCTGAGTAGACTTGGAAGAAGGTACATGCCTAGAACCTTTCTTACCTTTAGAAGGGTGGGGCTAAGTACAAAAGCAGACTTGGATGGATAATTCCTCTGGAACTAATGGATAGGAGACACAAAAAATATGTTTCAATTCTTGAAAGGCCTTGCCTTTATCCTGGAGGGACATATAAAGCTCAGCAGCAGCAGAACCAAAAAGGTTCTTATTGTAAAGAGAAGTATCCAACAATTTGACCTTAATATCAGGTAAGAGCTGGAGATGAAGTCAAGAGTAATGTCTCAAAGCAGAACAAAAGACAGCAGCCCTAGAGGAAGGATCACCTGCATCATAACTACATTTAATAGAGTGGTGAGCCACCTGAGAGGTATAAAACCAACAGAGAAATGGCAGAGACATTCCCTTCTGAATTAGGGAGGACAAGGATTGCCTGAAAAGCTTGAGGCAAAAGGGCTAGAACATACCTGATTATATTAGTCTGTTAATTATTAGCCTGAAAAGCCAGGGTGGCAGCAGTATATATTATTTTGCCTAAATGTTCCATAGCCCTCCTGTCCTTGTCTGAAGGAAGAAGTTTAGTAAAAGGCAAAAGTTTAGAAGGTTTGTTAGAAGAGACAGATGCTACAGCAGCAGAAACATTTGTACAAGAACTTATAATGATCAGGCACCTTGTAAAATCTCTTAGGTTTCTTAGGGGCTGGAGTGTGAGAGTCACGGGCCACAGAGGGTGATGAAAAGCTATCTAGAAGGGCAGCAAAGCCAGGAAGTACAGCAGAGGACTTAGTAGACTCCCTTTGGAGAAGCTCATAATACTTCTTTTGAATATCAGAAACCTGACAACTGTCCCATTGGAATTATTCCATCATATGAGAAATAGTATCCTTAAAAGAGATTTCCTCCAAGGAAAATCTGGGATGTCTGGGCTGACAAAATCTTCCTCTTCAGACCCACAATACAAGGGAGAAGAGATTTGAGATGAGTATGCTAAAAACTCTTCCCCGGAATCCAAATTCTCTTCAGATGATTTCAGCTCTCTGGGCTTCTTAAGGGGAGTAGAGGACCAAGGAGGGGCAGGGACAGAAACTCCTTGAGGAGGCTTTAAGGCCAATTTTAGTTTTATTGGCTGAGTAGATGGTGAAGGGGGGGGAAGAGTTATCAGGTACTTTGCTATTAGTGAAGAGCATAAGCTTTGTTTTATTTGGACTGAGTTGAGAGTCTGAGAGGTATTTTTCAATGTCTTGGAAAGACTGTTGGGTTGTTTATAGGAGTTCTAGTATGGAGGGTGCAGAACATTTCAGGGAGGAGTCCCCTGCGTATTGAACGATTATTGCCTGCTGAGTGGCTGTGCTGAGCCTGTTGGTGAATATGGTGAAGAGCAATGGACCAAGAATTGAGCCTTGGGGTACTCCTACTGAGACCGGTAATAGGGTAGAGAGTTCATTTTGCCATTTAACTGCCTGTTGGTGGTAAGATAAGTAGTTGAGAAACCAGAAGATTGCTGGCTGGATTAGGTTTAAGGAAGCTAGCTCATTTAGTAGCTTTTGGTGGGATACTGTATCAAAGGCCTTAGACATATCAAGAAAGATAGACGAGACAAGCTGGTTGTCATTTCTAAGCTGGTTGAGTTTGTAAACTAACAAGGGCAGCGGTTGTACTGTGTTTAGGTTTGAAGCCACGCTGAGATGCAGGTAGGAGATTACTGCACAGTAGATAGTCGAGGAGTTGTCTGTGTATGAATTTTTCAAGAATCTTGGCTATGGGAGGCAGGAGGACAATTGGCTTGTAGTTTGAGAATTCAGTAGAGGAGCCGCCTTTGTGAAGAGGGATGATATGAGACTTTCTAGAGTTCGGGGATGTACTGCTCAGCAATGGAATGGTTTATTAGGAGAGATACATGGTAGGAGACAGCATCTGTTGCTAGTTTTAGAAATTCACTGGGGAGTTGGTCAGCTACGAGGGAGGAGGGCTTAAGTTTGGAAAGATGTTTTTTGATGGTGCTAGTTTGAATTCATTTGATTGAAAAGGAAATGATGGTTCTTTCTAATTTATTAAGAATATATGGGGGGTTGCTGTTTTTTTTTTTTTTTTTTTTACTAGGGAGAGTATATAGTTGATAAAGTGTGAATTAAATTGTGAGGCAATGTTATCTGTCAAATTGGTTGTGGTTGGAGCTGGGATTGTGATCTGTCCAGGCTTCAGTAATTGTTTGATGGCTCCGCAAAATATCTGGGGATTGTTTTGGTGTTTTTGTTACACTGTTGTGTAGTAAAACTTTTTGTTGTGCCCGATTTGTTTTTTGGGAATGTTGTGCAATTGATGGTAGGTGAGAAAGCAGTCGTGATTTTTGGTCTTGTGATACAGAGACAAGGCTCAGTCTCCCTCTCCGAGGAGCTTTTGGCGTCATTGATAAGCCATGGTATGTACTTGGGAGTTACAATGGGTCTTTCCAAGGGGAGCTAGGTTGTTTAGGATACTGAGGAATTTGTCAATGAAATACTGAACAGCCGAGTCAAGGTGCAGACATTTTAAAGTGGGCTAGTCACATTGTTGCAGACGATACTGCAGAAGGTATTTGAAGATCTGGGGGAGAAATGTCTTTTGTTGCAGACAAGTTTGTAAATTATATTTTAGTACAGCAAATGGGGAGTGCCTAAGAAGGTGAGTGAGTAGGTGATCACTTAAACTGTCAGGAATACAGCCAGACTGCGGACAGAGATAGGGTTTGTTTGTAAGTGACCAGTGTATGATTGATTCTTTTTTGCTGTGTTTGTCAAATCTGGTAGATTATACAATTTGACAGAAGCCATGGAGGTTAATAAAACAGGAGGGATTTTCTATGGAGTAGGTAGACCAATCCATGCTGAAATCCCCCACTAACAGCTGAGGCACACCAACAAAGGAGGTCTTCAATAATGAATGGGTTATATCTGGGGGTACGTAAACAGCTATTATGATGATGTGTTTGTTGGAGTTTAGTTGATGGTGGAGGATTAGAATTTCAGAATTCAAGAGGTCTGGGGGGTTGATTTAAAGTCTTTCTAGTTTGATAGTATTTTTATATATTACATCTATGCTGTCACATTACAAGCACTGTTGTGTCTGTGGATGTAATAACATATCCGTTATGTGGGGTTTTAGCCACATTTCTGTTAGGACTGCTAATTCG
Organism: Protopterus annectens; assembly: GCF_019279795.1. NCBI lineage: Eukaryota > Metazoa > Chordata > Ceratodontiformes > Protopteridae > Protopterus > Protopterus annectens. The sequence continues at coordinate 1,819,646,040 of NC_056737.1, read as the reverse complement.
GGAGAGTACTGGGTGATAGTTGCATGAAATTCATGAGTTTTATTTAGGATGCCTCTTAGGTTCAATGTTTAATATTAAGAGACCAGAGCTACTTTATGGGAGATTAGTGTTGGGGAGTAAGGGTTGTTTAGAGTGAGAGGGGCTTGATTAAGGGGTTGAGATCCTGGATTAGGATGTATGTCACCACTTAGTTTGATTAGGGCAGAAGTGAATAGAAATAGGTGTGTGAGTTTGGTAGCTAGTTTAACACATCTGTGCAGTAAATGTGGGGTTTACTGTGAGTGTGTACATTTAAACGTGAAGAGTTCTGTATTGGAACTGTTGTAAAGGTATGGAAATCTGATGATATTTAAAGAAGTATGTAGTGTGGTGTTGAGTGGGTTAGTAGAGGGGTAGATATCGATGACCTGCTGAATTTAATAGTAGAAAGGTAAGAGGTAATTAGCAGAATAAATAGTACAAAGTGCTGCAGCAACATTGTGTTTGTATTTAACTTGGAGTTAAGTGTTGTGTTGGTGAATGGTGTAGACAGTAGCTAACGAGGGTGTGGCTGGTATAGGGATGGGTTGTATTGAGGTTAAGAAAAGCAAGCTACAGTGAATGAAGCAGGTAGGGCCAGTCCAAGGCACATGCAATGCAAAACAAAAAAACAAAAAAAAACAAAGTTAAAATGAGTTCAAGGTTTGTTCATTTACCCTGTTATGAGCAAACCAGGGTATCCCTAAGTAAGGCATTATTGAGGTTCCCTTTGGATATCGCATATAGATGTTCATAAATCCCTTTTCCTCAATTGTCTCTGTCTTTCTGACGTAAAAAAAACTCCACATTTATGACAAATAGAAATATAAACAATACCTCTGGTTGTGCAGTTGCCCTTTTTTAAATAAATCTTAAAAGGAATATCTTGAGGGGATAAAATAGAACATAGAGCACACATTTTTCTAAGTTTCAGTCTGGTATTTTAGACATCATCCCTAAAAATGTTAGGGGTGGTTGGTGGGAGCTACAGACTGAAAGAAAGTAATTACAGTGGCAGTTGAAACTTAACTCCATCATACCCCCAGGTTTAAATGATAACATTTCGATTCTCCCTACTTTAAAGACTAGGGCACAATATTTATGAAATTATTATTTATTTGATAAACTAGGTGAAATTTATTCTGTGTGTTTGTTTATGTACCACAGTTTGTCATATGACCATTTTAATTAGGTAAATTGTATTTAAACTGTTTGGACTGTGCTCACAAATCAGTTCTTAAGAAATTCCTAAGGTATTTGGGACGAAAGTGCTTGACTGATTTGGAATAAATTGATTTTTTGGGCTTACTACCCATAGCTCATTACCCACGTGTGATACTGGTTCCTTTTTGTCTACCCTCAAGTCAATTTATAGGTCAATTTATATCTGAGCGCAATCACTCTACAGCCAAAAACAAAGCAATTAACAAAGAGATTAAAGTAAAACAGGTCTTCTGTCATTTCCTGAGAAAAAAATACCTGGCATATACAGTATAGCCTACTGGTAGACAGTGGCCAACTTAGCAAAGGGTTCTTCTACTTCACAGAGCAGGCATATATTTAACTGATTAAAGGTGGATTCCTATCACGTCATCAAACTTTTACAAGTTCGAACCACATATGGTCGAGATCATATGTTCGAATTTGTAAAAGTTCAAGCGTGTGAATGGAAATCTCCATAGGTAGAGGCTTCCATGCACTTCAATGTGGTGCGATCTCGGAGTTGGTATATTTAAGTAGCGAGGGGTGCAGAGGGACTTGCCCCCCCCCTGCTTACAACAGTTTATTTTGTTGTCCGTTGTGTTTTTTTAGTTATGTAACTTCGAACATAATGGTTCGACCATCAGGTGTTCGAAGTTACGTAACTTTGACTATGTGATATAGACCCATTAAAGGTAATATGTGGAAAGGTTCTTCATGATAACTATGCTTACATGAAACAATGACAAAGTCTCAGTAAACTTGTATGTAGACGCAGTGACTGTGGCATATCTCTTGTATACAAATGAGACACTGAGGCACTGTGATGGGTTCAAGTTGTTTGTTGTACATAAACACACCAGGAGCTGTAACTGGAACATATATTTAAGCTGACTCATTACTTCAAGCACATTCGCATGTGCAACTCCATTCCTGCCTGCACTCACTCTGACTATACAAAATGGCACTGATCTTGCACGTGCCCAGTAACTTATATGCTGTGCTATCTAGCTACAGTGGCTAAGTACAATACCCACAATGATCTACCTCCCCCCATCTGATTTGTTCCACTTGCAGTAGAACAAGATATTTTACAAGCTAGATATCACATCAACATATAACAACAAATGAATTCAAGTCTGAGTCGCTGTGTATCTCGGAATGGGTCTGGAAATTCTACCTGATCTGATCACACAAATACTTTGACTGGGTTTAGCAAAAGGGACAGTCTCTGAGGATTGTTTTACAATTGGAACTTCAGGGTTTACATCAGGATTACTTGAAGATGCACTGTTCTCTGGAATATGATCACAAGTAGAGTCACTCTGAGAAAGAGAGTCTCTGGCACAAGCAATCTGCTAAGTCACTGGTTCGGAGACTGGTAATGTGCGTCTGATTCCTTCTGAAATCCATTCCATCTGATTGCATGATGTAAGATCTCAGTTCTTCACAAATATTTTTGACAATTCCCGCTCAGTCATATCCCTTAGATGTCTGCATTCTCACAATCTCACCTTGTCTTAATGGTCTAAGAGGGGTTTGTAGGATTTATCATAGTACAACTTTTGCGATTGTTTTTTTTTTTTTCAAAAGTTGAGCCTTGACCATTCTGTTGTTCTTTGCATTTGGTATCAATAATTGTTTACTGATCGGAAGAGTTGTTCTAGTCTGTCTGGACATCAATCTCTCAGCAGGTAAACCAAGCAAATTATCTCGAGGAATGTTTTCAAGATTAAGTAGGTTAAGAAAAACATTGATACCATCTCTTCTGGATTTCTCCAGCAAGTACTTTGCACTTTGTACTCGGCTAATCCACTGGACTGTGGATACTCAGGAGTACTAGTAACATAGATAAAGTCCCAAGACAAAGCAAAATTCTTGAACTGTTGACTTGTAAACTGTGCACCACTGTCAGATACGACTTTGTGTGGACTACCATGAAGAGAAAAATGTCTCTAAAATTTTGTAATGTCGGTGCTGGACGTTAAGTTAGAGAAGGTCAATTTCAAACCAATTTGAATAAGAGTCCACTAACACTAAATAATGTTGACCATTCCATTCAAAAATATCAGTAGCAACCGTCGACTATGGTAGTTCAGGAATCTGGTTTAGCTGAAGTGTTTCTTTTTGATGGTGTGATTTAGTACTGCTGCAAATAGAACATGCTAGAGTTTCTTTCTCTATATCTGTTGACACACAAGGCCAAAATACTATGGCTCTTGCCCTTCTTTTGGGTGAATCAGTACCTGGGTGACCATGATGTAAAATTTAGTTATATTCTTGTTGTAATGCTGAAGGAATTACCACTTTAGGACCTTTCATGATGACTCCATCTTCCATCATTAGCTCCTCTCTGTAAGGAAAATATTTCTGTATGTCAAGTTGTAAACTAGTTTGTCTTGCTGGCCATCCTTGACTGATAAAATGTTTCAGCTTCTGGAGAACTGGGTCTGAAGCGGTGTGATTTTCGAGTTTATCAAGATGTGATGAGGAAAATTTTCAGACTTCCATGACTTCAAAGTCTACTTTCAAATGCTGTTCTGTTGTTTGTCTGGGTGCTTTTGACAAAGCATCAGCAAGGTACAGAATTTGCCTTTTGTATAGACAATATTGAAAATGTCTTTTGCAGTTTTAACATCATGTGTTTCATGTGTGCTGGGGCTGCATGGATTGGCTTTTTCAGGATTGTCACTAGAGGTTGGTGATCAGTCTCTATTTGAATAGGTTTGTCATAAATATAATCACTGAACTTTGAACATGCAAACACTACTGCCAAGAGCTCTTTTTTCAATTTGTGCATACTGCATTTTAGTTTGGGTTAAAGTTCTGGACGTATAGGCTACTGGTATGCCTTCTTGAAGACATGCTGCATCAAGACCATATTTTGAAGGATCACACGAAAGAGTTACAGGTTTGTGGACATCAGCATATCTCAATGTGGGTGGATTAGCAATTTTCTGTTTCAGAATGTCAAATGCTTTTTGGTGTTGTTCCAACCGGGACCAGTTTACATTTTTGCGTGTCAACTCACGTAATGGTGCTGAAAGCTCACTCAGGTCTGGGGCAAACTTTCCCAAACAGACGACCATACCAAGAAAACGTTATAAAGATGTGACATTTTCTGGTACTGGCATCTCAAGAACTGCTGCTTGTTTAGACAGATCTGGTTGTAAGCCAGAACTGGTAAAGAAATGACCCACATAAGTAACTTCTTTCAGTTTGAATTTACATTTCTAAGGATTCAGTTTAATTTTTACTTCACTAGCATGGTCTAGAACTTTCTTGAGGTTTCTATCATGTTCGACTTCGCCATTGCCCCCTACAATAATGTCATCTACTATGATAGCACATGGATAACCAGAAATAAATTTGTTCCATCTCATGCTGAAATACTTCACTGGCAGAATTTATCCCAAATGGCATTCTCAAGAATCTGTATCTACCAAATGGTGTACTGAAAGTAGTTAACAATGAAGAGTTGTGATCCAGCAAAATTTGCCATTCTGCATGGGAGCGGCTACTTCTATTGTGCACATCAGATGATGAGGATGTTTAAGCGCCTTGTTTAAATCTCTTGGATCAATACATATTTGAATATATTCTAAGCTTTTCTTATGAGCTACGACCATGGAGGATGCCCATTTAGTCACTTTTGTTACTGGAGTAAAGACACCAAAATTCACCATTTTGTCAAGCTCTGCTTTTTCTTTGCTTTGCATTGTTACTGAAACCCTCCTTGCTGGTCTGACAACTGGGCTTACTTCATGGTTTAACTTCATGGAATACGTGATTGGAAGTTTGCCAAGCTTGTCCATGAATATATCAGCATATTCAATAAAAATATTCTGTGTAAAACTATTGTGGTTGTTTAGACTTCTATGGTAGACCTCTATTGAATGAAATCAGTCCCATTCTGAAGCTGCCTTTGAGGCCTACCAATGGCTGCACATGTCTTTTGACTACATAAAACTGCAAGTCATAGCTGTTGCCAGCAGAATGGCATGTCAGAACTACTGCACCATCAGTTTGAATATCTTCATCACCATAAGCTACTAACTTTGCACACTTTGCTGAATCACGTTTCTCATCAGCTCTTACTCTGGCAAACATTTGAGCTGATACAACATTGCACTTGGATCTAGTATTTACTTTAAGCTCTACAGGTTTCCCATTAATTCAAACAGTATAAAATATTTCACTCTTTCCTGCCAACTGATAATCTAGTTTCTGACCAGCGCTTGGGGAGCGCACAAATAGTCCTTTTTAGGACTCACACATAGCAAAAGAACCGAAGATCTGTTCAACAAGGAGGACAATGGAGATCGACACCACCGCGGAACACCGAAGGACACAACAGCAGCTCTTCCCAGAGCCCATTGTGTCCATACACAAAACAGCTCTTTTCAGAGCTCACGTGGATCTGCACCTTACACCAAACAGCTCTTCTCAGAGCTCACAGTACACCAAACAGCTCTTCTCAGAGCTCACAGAGATCTGCAAAAGCTCTAGTAAGAGCAACCAGAGACACATTGAAGAATAAAACAAAAAAGTTCTTATTAAAGCTACCACCAACACCTGAACGGGCATTCAAAACACAAATCGGCCCTTCTTAGAGCTCACAGAAATCTGTATCAGCTTCGGTAAGACCAGCCGGAGGCACAGACACAGCTTCGGTGAACCAAACAAAACAGTTCTTTTTAGAACTACCACATCTGCCCGAAAGGGCATTCTAAACACAAAACAGCTCTTCTCAGAGCTCATAGAGATCTATAACAGCTCTGTATAGAGCTCCAGCTGCCCACAGGGCTAAAACAGCTCTTTTTAGAGCTAGCGCCACCACCGACTACACATAGAAATCTGTTCACCATTTAGGATCAAGAGTGAAAGGCTTTGTAATACTGTGTTAACTGTTTCATTAATCACAGACACAACAACACAGATTCTATCAGAGCTACTTTCTTCTTCAGAAACTCTCTTTTAATAAAAGTTTGTGCCACCTTAGACTTTCAAAGCCTTTTGAAATTATTCCACTTTTTACATTTGTGACATTACTGACCAAAAGCTAAGTACTTTTTTTGTTTAGGTTCATGACTGCCTCCACAATTACGACGGCTAAAAATAAGGTTGGGTGTTGTGGCCCCATTTGGTTTATATTTCTTTGTGTTGTACACTATCAACATTGGCATTGGCAGACATTGCATGCACGGTTTCCCCATTCGTAAGCATATTTGTATGCTTTGGTTTATCTTCGTTTGGTTGCATGCGACCCGCATTGCCGAAATACGGAGAACATTGAGGGATCAAATGTCAAAAATGGTTTGCTGGAAAGCCATTTCCGACATTTGATTTGTGTGTTTGAATGGCAAAACAGCATTTGCTTATTTGCCATTCAAACACATGGTGAATCGGCATTGTCGTTTTTTGCAACCGTACTTTCGGCGTTATGCACGTTGGACACAAGGAGTGCAACATGTATTGCCGAAATAAGGAGAACATCGAGGGATAAAATGTTGAAAATGGTTTGCTGGAAAGCCATTTCCAACATTTGATCCACGATTTTGAACAGCAAAAAAGCATTCGCTTATTTGCCATTCAAACAGATGGTGAATTGGCATTGTCGTTTTTTGCAGCCATACTTTCGGCATTATGCACATTGGACACACAGCATACAACAAAACAAAGGTAAACAGTATGCTTTTCTGTAAGCTTATATGTTTGACAAATCTCAATGGCTTTGCTCAATGTTAAATCACTGTCTCGAAGCAAAATCTTTCTCTCTGCATTACCATCACACACAAGCCTGTCTTTGGTAATATATGCTGCTATAGTTTCACCAGACTTTTGACTTCTTGTGTAAAGCATGTGCCTTTCCATTGTAATATTCGTTTGAGAGTTGTACATTTCTCTAAATTTACATTTTAAGCACTCAGGGTCTTCCTGTGTTTCAGCCTGTATCACAATATGGTGGTTCTCCACTTCCCCTGCACACATGGCAGGTGCATACACAAATAAAACTTCCCTCTCAATGGCTTCCAAACTAGCTTAATTAAATACAAATGCCTTTGCACATGCGTCTTTATCAGAAAATGAAGCCTGGATGAAAATATATTATTGCTCAAACACTCGTCAGTTCTCAGCAATATTATCAAACACCAGCGGTCCAGGTCTATGAAATCTCTCTGCCATAACACACAATATATTTAAATATAAGCACAGACCAGGTACTTGTAATCATGCTCAAATGCACAACAATCTCTTTGAAAAGGCTTCACTTTAACACGGCAAACACTGCAAACACTCCTGACACTTTGAAAAGTTTTAGTTAATGCCAAAAAGTAGTACACTGTGAAAAAATGCAGTTCTCTTAGCCTTTTCGTACATTTTAACACTTAAATTATTTCGAACAGTTCCGTATTTTTTTTAATACTTTTATCAGTATGTCGCAATTTCGGACATTTCAATTACCTTGGTAATTATTTTCAACGTTTTCAATGCTTCACCACGTACTCAGCGACTGAAACGAGTTTAAATATCTTTGAATAACCACTGACCTGTTTGTGAGTTGGCTCCTGTATATTCATCCACTTCTAACTGCGTGCCTCACGGTTTGCAAATGACTTCAACTTCGAATCCCATCCTGGCACCATTTCACACGTCTCTTGTATTCAAATGAAACACTGAGCCATTGTGAAGGGTTCAGGTTTATTGTACATAAACACATCAAGAGCTGTAACTTGTTTTACTGAAAAAGCTCACCCAGAGTCTGCCACAGCTTGCTGTGAGGCAAAGGTAAGTTAGCTTTTGATTTCTTGTACTTTGTATTACTTTATTGTCTTTTTCTATTTTGATTACTGTGATTTGATTTCTTTACACTGTGCTTTACTTGTATTCTGTTTATAATTGCATATTAAAACTTGAAAAGAGACAACAACCCTGTGTTAGAATTTTTTCCTACTTTCCCACCCTTTTACAGTTGTGTTATTAAATACCACTGTCTTTCTAGTTGCATGCCCCTTATGTTAATTTGACGATATATCTATTTCCCTCTCTTCTTTTACTGGCTGGTGTGAGTAAGCACAAAATTATTTTATGAAATCACTTCCCTTCAACTATTTAAATTTATTGGTCATCTCACTGTATTCCATAATACCAAAATACAAAAGTGCTCACCCCCTTTCAATCTAGCTTGCTCTTTTAAAAATAGTGGCTCTCCACTTAGACAACTAAAACTTAACTTACTCATGTTTATATCTAACTGCTTAGCGCACATTGCAGATGTTTAGGATAAAGCATTTTTTTATCTTACCTTTAAACATCTGTTGTAAGACCAATTATTGGAGAGCCCACATTCTAACTCTCAGTAGTCATCTTGGGATTAGTGCTTCTGTTTTCTCCTGGTGAGAGAAGGAGTAGAGGGACATTATTTCCTACAGAGTGCTGATCACCAGAAAGCCTAACAACTGCTTTGTAGGTGACAGCTTGGAATCTGTGCTTAAATTCTGGTCTTAGTGAGAGAAGGAGCAGAGTGCATTGATTCCTGACTGTTTCTGGATGGAGAGCGAGTGTCTGTGCTTAAAGTTCCTGATTGGTCTGTAGCTATTCAAGGCATCTACCAGACAAAGGTTATAAGCCTACAGACCCTTGCAACACCTGGGACAAGACTGTGTATCACCAAACAGGCTGTGGCCTGCTTCTCATCTTGGGATTGGTGCCAACATTTTGCTTTTGGTGAGAGAAGAAGCAAAAGAGTTCTGTATCCCAACAAAGTGAAGCTGTGCTGAGACCAGCATTAGTAGTAGCCAAGCTGTAGCCATTCATGCGACTCCCCTCATCATTCTAGACAAGCTAACTCTGTTTTCCATAAGTGCTGCTTGATTTGTTTCTAACTTCAGAATATGTGCCTAAATACTTCATCCTTAAATTTTCAGGGTCTAAGTATTAGCTTCCCCTCAAGTGTTTGGTAGTGCTCTGTACAGACTCAGACACCTTGAGTGACATTTTTCCTGTAAAAGCACAATTGAAATTTCTCCAATATCTAGTTGTACATCGGACAACTAGTTTTCAGTGACAGCACTGTCCACATAGATGCAAACCAGATACTTTTGACAGCGACTGATATTCTCACATTTTTGTCAGCATGGAGGGAGATGGTCAACAGACCACACTACCTTGCCAGGGATGGTTTGCACCTCCCCCTCTTAGCTTTCGAATATTAGCTAAAACATTGTCTTCCCCCATAGTGCCTTTTTTAGGCAATGCCAAACAAAGTACTACAGACATAGCAAATCAAAACCAAGAAAATCTAAAGGTATTACTACTCAATACTAGGAGTCTAAATAAAAAACTCCACTCTCTAGAAGCACTCTTTACCCTATAGAATGCTGACATCTGTGCGATCACTGAGACATGTTTAAAGCCATGGAGAGCACACCAACAGTGCAAAGTTATAATGCCTTCTACACATTTAGGCCAGCTACTTCAGAGGCAGGGACTAAAGGTGGAGGTGTCTTGATTTATATCAAAAATAAACATACTTCAAGACTGGTCAAACACCATAGGTAAAATCCAGTACCACTTCCTTGCAAGCTATAGGTCCCCCTCTATGACCCAGGAAACCCATACTATGTATTAAAACATATCAAAAACACTAACCATCCAACCCAAAATACCATATTTATGGGTGACTTTAATTGCCTCAGTATTAACTGGGAATCTTATACAATACCAAACGTATATGCACAGAGATTCCTGGATTTTGTAAACACAAATTCCCTGGACCAGAAAGTCAATACACCAACCAGGGGTGCAACCATACTGGATATGGAACTCACTAATATGGGAGACTGCTGCACACCCCCTACTGTAATGCTTTCTCTGGTAAGTCAGACCACAAAATGTTCTCCTTTGAAGTAAGAATAAAACATGAACCCCCAGTTAAATCTGGAATATTCAGGAACTATTCTAAGGCTAGCCTCCTGCTATTAAGTGAGAATGTGGCAAAATTTCAAACCCCCATAAACACTGAGAACTCTGCTGCCTGTACAGAACTGTTCACAGAAACCCTGTACAAGCATGTTAATATCTGTATAGAGGCAGTTGTACCCATCAAGGAGAAGTACAGAACTAATTCAAAAAGCAAGCCACCTGGGTGGAATCACAAAAACAATAGGCTGTATAACAGGAGGAAGAGAATCATGGCAAAAGTTAGGAGGTGTAGCACCCAGCAGAATAAAAGCACTCTCAAAGTAAACAAACAACCCAGACAACAAAGTCTACCAAAGTCAAATTTGAGGTAAGTTTGACCACAAAGCATTTTTTAGCTATGTCCACAATCTCAAAGGCAACACACAATTGTGTGCAGAGCTCATTGTAAATGGAGTTACCTACACTTCCTGGCTGATAAATTCACCTCCAATTTTACCCTTCTCTCCCCCTCAACTTTCTCTCAGGAAATATCATCAAATATAACTCCTCCCTACTATCACTAGGGAACAGGTCCTTATTGCTCTCTCTAAGACCAAGAACACTGCATAAATGGGCCCAGACAATATCCCAGGATGCCTTCTAAATAGCATGAAACATGACCTATCAGTGCATCTGGAATTACTATTTAACTGCAGCATCCAAACAGGCTTCATGCCTCATGAAGGAAAAAAGGCAACAGTCATCCCTTTGCACAAAGGTGGGCCATCTACAGACCCGTAAGTCTCACTAGTCTTGTGTGTAAAGCCATGGAAAGAATTATCATGGAGATGATCAACAGAGATATAGTAAACCTCCAGACACTAGACTCAACCCAGTTTGGTTTCGTCAAGGGCAGATCATGCCTACTCAACCTGGTGGACGTGTTTGAGAAGGTCAGCAAAGCAATGGATGAGGGCAAAATCGTTCACACTGCCTACTTTGACCTGACCAAGGCATTTGACACAATACCCCAATCGGGCATTGTTGACAAATTCAAGAGGTTAGGTACAAACCATATGTCACCCGGTGGAAAGCCAACTGGCTCACAGACAGGACCCAGGAAGTTAGAACTGGGGAGCCCACCTCTACAAAGAGGTTGGTCACAAGTGGATTCCCTCAGGGATCAGTCCTTGGGCCGCTTCTTTTTGGCATTTACTTCTCAGAAGTCAAGGCCAATGTTGGTGGTCTGGCCGACTAAATTTGCCGATGATTGCAAATTAGGAGCGGTCATTGAATCTCACACTGACACAAATGTTCTCCAAAAGGGCTGAAACAGACAAACAATTGGTGTCAGAGCCATGGACTACAACTAAATGCCATGAAATGCATAACAGTATCCCTTTGGAAGTCATCCATCCCTGGTAACTATCATATTGACAACACACTCCTTAGAGTTGACCCAGTAGTCAGGGACTTGGGGATACACATAGACAGTAATCTAGCCTTTGACCATCACGTGTCTACAGTGGTAAAGGAATCATTCTATGTTATGTAAATTATAAACAAAGGTATGGCATCTAAGTCCAAGGAAGTCATTGTTCCACTGTATTTGGTATTCATCAGACCTTTCTTTGAGTACAATGGCCCATTTGGGATGTACCTAACCAGGCATCTCCAACAACTGGAGCATCCACAGAGGTTCCTCATTAAAAGAATACAAGGTGTAAGTAAAATGTCCTATGTAGACCGCCTCAAGGCCCTATCCCTGTTTTCAGTCTCCTACAGGCTTTTGAGGGAAGATCTATGCCTGGCATACAGGACATTATCAGACCCCACTCTGATGGACCTCCAGCATATCCACAAAACAAACAGCACCAGAATTACCTATTCTAAAGACTTAAACCTTGCCTGTGATATAAAAAGGACCTGCTGGAGAGATAGGTATGTATCCCAAAGACTACCTGGTCTATGGAACAGGCGTCCCATCCAGGTGAAGCAGAGTTCCTCCCTAACCCAATTCAAGTGCAACTTGGACAACTGTATGGGAAAACTGGAAATTCATCCCTGGTTTGGCACCAATGTCTCTAATGGACACATGTAACCTGTAAATGGTTCATCTCCCAGGCCCTTGCTTACACTTATCAAGGGTATCAGAACTACAATTTCTAAGGGGTATGTTGTCAATATGATAGTCACCAGGGATGGATGACTTCCCAGGGGATACTATTATGCATTTCTTGGCATTTCGTTTTAGTCCATAGCTCTGACACCAGTTGTTTGTCTGTGTCAGCCCCCCCTGGAGAACATCTGTGTCAGTGTGAGATTCAATGACAGCTACTAATTTGCAATCATCTGCAAATTTAGTCAGACAGAGACCACTGGCATTGCCCTTGACTTCCGAGAGGTAAATGCCAAAAAGGTGCGGTCCAAAGACTGATTCCTGAGAAACTCCACTTCTGACTGGCCTCTTTGTAGAGGTGGACTCCCCAATTCTAACTTCCTGGATCCTTTCTGTGAGCCAGTTGGCTATACGCTGGGTGACATACGGGTTTGTATCTAATCTCTTGAGTTTGTAAACAATGCTAGAGTGGGGTATTGTGTCAAATGCCTTGGCCAGGTTAAGGTAAGCAGTGTGAATGATTCTGCCCTCATCCACTGATTTGGTGACCTTCTCAAACAAGTCCACCAGGTTGAGTAGGCATGGTCTACCCTTGACGAAGCCAAACTGGGTTGGGTTCAGTGTCTGGAGATTTACTATATCTTTGTCGATCATCTCCATAATAATTCTTTCCATGGTTTTACATACAAGACTAGTGATACTTATGGTTCTGTAGTTTGCAGGAGCTGTAGATGGACCACCTTTGTGCAGAGGGATGGCTGTTGCCTTTCTCCATTCATGAGGCACAAAGCATATTTGGAGACTACAGTTAAATAGTAATTCCAGAGGCCCTGATAGGTCATGTTTTATGCTATTTAGAAGACATCTTGGGATATTGTCTGGGCTCACTGATGCAGTGTTCTTGGTCTTAGAGAGAGAGAGAGCATTAAGGATCTGTTCCTTAGTGATAGTAGGGGCAATTATAGTTGATGACATTTCCTGAGGGAAGGTTGAGAGAGAGAGAGAGAGAGAGATAAAGTTGGAGGTGACTATCAGCCAGGAGGTTTGCTATATCTTCTGGCTCAGTATAGGTGGCTCCACTTACAATGAGCTCTGCACACAACTGTGTATTGCCTTTGAGTTTGCGAACATAGCTAAGGAATGCTTTGTGGTCAAACTTACCTCAAATTTGGCTTTGGTAGACTTTATTTGTCCTCTGAGTTGTTTGTTTAGTTTGATGAGAGTGCCTTTAGCCTGCTGGGTGCTGCATCTCCTAATTTTTGCCATGATTTTCTAACTCCTGTTATACGGCCTACTGATATTGTGCGTCTATATCACGTTATCGAAATCTTACTACATCGAATCACTAAAGGTCAACCTGCAGTGATCGATATAGTAAAACATTGAACAACGTTTTAAAAAAATAAATAAATAAAAACTAACTAGCATAAGCAGGGGGGCAAGCCCCCCCCGACACCCCCCCTAATTAAATATTCCAACTCTGAGACCACACTTCATTGAGGTAAATGGAAATCTCCCCCTACGGAGATTTCCGTTTACCTGCATGATATTCTGCACTTTCGATGTTGTGGTGCCGACAATATCAGCTTTGATATTGTCTGCTTTTGACATCGTGAAGTAGACCCGATTTTGTGACCCCAACTGCGTGGCTTGTTTTTTGAGTTAGTTCTGTACTTCTTCCTGGTGGGTACAGCGGCCTCTATGCGGCTATTAACATGCTTGTACAGGGTTTCTGTGAACAGCTCTGAATAGGCAGCAGTGTTCTCAGGGGTTATGGGGGCTTGAAATTTTGCCAGGTTCTCACTTAATAGCAGGAGGTTAGCCTTAGAATATTTCCTGAATATTTCAGGTTTAGCTGGGGGTTCAGGTTTTATGTTCTACTTTAAAGAAGACCATTTTGTGGTCTGACCTTACAAAGGATGGCATTACAGTTGGGGGTGTGCAGTAGTCTCACATATTAGTGATGACTAGATCCAGTATGGTTGCACCACGGTTGATGTACTGACTACATAGTCCAGGGAGTTTGTGTTTACAAAATCCAGGAATCTCTGTGCATGTATGTTTGGTGTCTTATAAGATTTCCAGTTAATAGTGGGGTAATTAAAGTCATCCATGAATATGGTACAGGGTTGGATGGTTAGTGTTTCTAATAAGTTTAAATATGAGTATGTTGTTTTTTATTTTATGTTATGTTTGTTTTATTTAAGTATGGGTTTGCTCGGACATAGAGAGGGACCTACAGCTTGCAAGGAAGTGGTATTAGATTTTACCTATGATGATTTGAACATGGAGCAGCTGAAGTGCATTGTTCTGTTTGACCTGCCTTGAAGTATATTTATTTTTGATGTAAATAGACACACATCCACCTTTATTGCCTGCCTGTGAAGTAGCTGGCCTAAATGGGTGGAAGGCATTATAACCCTTGTACTGCTGTTGTGCTTTCCGTAGCTTTATCCTGCTGGGTGCTACATCTCCTAATTTTTGCCATGATTTTCTTCCTCCTGTTATACAGCCTATTGATTTTGTGCATCTATATCACGTTATCAAAATCTTACTACTTCGAATCACTAAAGGTCGACCTCTAGTGACTGATAATAGTAAAACATCGAACAACGTTTAAAAAAACAAAAAAAAAAAACAAACAAAAATAAAAACTAACTAGTGTAGGCAGGGGGGCAAGCCATGTCTCAGTGACCACATGGATATCAATGTTCTTTAGGCTAAAGAGAGCGTCTAGATAGTGGAGTTTTTTTTTTTTTTTTTTTAGACTCCTACCATTGAGCAGTAATACCTTTAGATTTTCTTGGTTTTGATTTGCTATGTCGGAATTACTTTCAGTGTGGCACTGCCTAAAAAAGGAACTATGGGGAAGACAATGTTTTAGCTAATATTCAAAAGCCTAGAGGGGAGAGGTACAGACCATCCCTGGCAAAGCGGTGTGGTCTGTTGACCATCTCCTTCCATGCTGACAAACACTGCACCCCCTTATACTCACACCAGAAACTAAGCCAATTATTAAAGTCAATCATCTTTTGTTTGTATTGTGGCATCATCCTTAGAGAACGTAAAATGCTAGGCTTATTCCAGCCTGAGACACATATTCCAAGAGCTCCATGATGTCTCTCTTCAAATAGTCTAGGGAGGTACATCTCAGGTCATTTACTCCCACATGGAATATTTCTGAGTCATATTGGTAACTGTGGTCCAGTGACCTGAGTTCATGTGTAATGTGGTGGATCCTAGCCCCTGATAAGCCACTGACCATAATGTTCTCCTTATTCAGCCTGGTGAGAGGGACACTGGTGTGTCTCATGATGGAGTCTCCAATTACTAGAATGTTGGATTGTGTGGTGGCTTGCCTTATGGGGTTAGAGGAAGAGGCTCCATGAGATGTAGCTCTATGTGTTGATGTGGGTGTTGTTCTGAAAGAGCTCATTTGGGGCTGCTGAGGTTATTTGTTATGTGTACTTTTGTCTAGGAGGTTTTTGTGGTTTAGGAAGTTTACATGTAAATGCCTCAGCATATGTGGGTCAATATGCCTTCTTTGAATTATGCACGACGGGTGCAGCGTATGTACTACTGATAGCCGTATTGACATTAGGAGTACTTTTATGTGAGAGGCTTGCCTCCACTGAGCTTTTTTTGTTTTTTTCTACAAAAAAAAAAAAAAAAAAAGCTCAGCACTTGTCTTAAAAGCATCTTCTTTTCAGGCTTAGCACTTCTGTATTATACAAAGTCCCTCACTAGCGAACCCCCCCCCCCCCCAGGAGTACCCACTTACTTACTAAGTCCTCTCTTATTCAGTTACACCCCTAACTTCTTAATTTCTCTAGCATGTCGAAGGGCCAGATGCTGGCGTCCTCTCCTGTCCAGTTGGTGAATCTGGGAATATTGAGGCAATGTTATAATTGCCTCATGTACACAGACAACCCTCTCCTCCTCCCACATAACACAAATACTTGCGAGAGATGCAGCTATTTAGCCAAACTGGAGGCTGAGCTCTCTCAACTCAAGACTGGCAAGACCAGACAGGAGGAGAAGGCAACTACACACACCACAAAACCAGTCTCACATAAAGCTATCACAACAATGAATCAAACACATAAACACACAAAGACATACTCGGAGGCTCTGAGCAAAAATTTACCTAAACAGCAGAGGACTCCAAAGCAGACACCCAAGCAACCGCCACCTCATTACACACCACAGGCAACACACAAACCACAAAATCAGTGTGCAAAGCAGTCACAGCCCTTAAGGCCAAATACAACACCAAACATACTTGTCATAGGTGACTCCATAGTCAGACACACTGACGTCCCACTCACCAGGCTGAACAAGGAGAGGGTCACAGTAAGCTGCCTATCGGGCGCTAGAATCCGCCACATAACACAAGCCCTCGGGTCACTCCACAGCAAGTACAAATATGACACAGTCACTGTCCATGCTGGTGTGAACGACCTAAGACATAACTCCCTGGACTACATGAAAAGAGACATAAAGGAGCTCTCTGATTATGTAGCCCAGGCAGGTATGACCCTGACCCTGAGCAGCATCCTTCCTTCACCAAGAATGATGCCACAACATAGAGACAAGATGATCAGCTTTAACAATTGGCTTAATTTCTGGTGTCATTCAAAGGGGATCCAGTGTCTGTCTGCCAGGGATGACATGCTTGACAAGCCACGCTGCTTCGCAAGGGACGGCTTGCACCTGTCACCCCTGGGATTCCGGATATTGGCTAAGGCTCTTGCCACCCCCATAGTGCCTTTTTTAGGCAAGGCTCAAATTCTAAACCTACCACCCTAGAAAACAAAAGGGTAATGCTGCTCAATGCCAGAAGTCTAAATCTCAAAATGCACGCATTCGAGGCCCTTCTCAGTATGGAGAACATCGATGTCTGTGCTGTGACTGAAACCTGGTTCAAGGCTCCTGAGAGCACCCCGGCACTATCAGGTTTTACCTCATATCATGCGTTCCGGCCCCAAAACCCGGACCACACCACAAAAGGAGGGGGTGTATCCATATTCATCAAGGATACCCACACCTCCAGGTTGGTGGCAACGTACAAAGCATCGGAAACCATCCAGGTGCAATTAACCATAGGCAAAACTGCTCTACAATTTGTAGCATGCTACAGGCCACCCTCTCAAACTCAGGAACCCCACACAGCCTTCCTGAAGACACTGGAGGGTATAAATATATCTCCAAACACCATTATATTGGGTGACTTCAACTACCCGAATACAGACTGGGAACATTACCCAAGCCCAAACTTTCTAGCCCAAAGGTTCCTGGAGTTCATAAATTCAAATGCCATGGAACAACTAGTCACTGTTCCCACAAGAGGAGAAAATATACTAGATCTCATCATCACAAACATGGGGACACAATGCTCCACACCGGAAGTATATCCCTCATTGGTGAGATCAGATCATAAACTAATCTCACTTGATATCCACATCCCGCCCCCACCCCAAACAAAAAAGACCACAGTGAAGAACTTCTCTAAAGCAGACTTCACACTACTCAAGACTGGTGTGGTATCCTTCAAGGCCCCCGAGCCAGTGGAAACCACAACCCAAGCTGCGGAAGCCCTTACAAATGCCTTCTACGAACACCTCCAGGACTGCATGGATCAGACAATCCCAAATAAAACCAAGACTCTTTCCACCAAGGGCAAACGTCCAGTCTGGTGGACCCCAGCCATAAACAAACTTTACAATAAGAGGAGAAAGCTGTTACATGATAGAGCAAAATCCATAAAAGAGAAGACACCTTTGATCATTATTAGTAAAAAAAATACGAGCACTCATAAAATCATCCAAGGCCAACTTTGAGAGAAAAATTGCCATAGATTCAAAAGACAATCATAAGGCCTTCTTCAGCTATATTAGAAACCTGGGTGGAAACTCCCAGATATGCTCAGAATTAGTCCAAAATGATACAAAAATCACTGAACCCACAGACATTGCCAACATACTGGCAGACAGGTTCAGTGCAAACTTCACCCCCCTCTCCCCCCCAAAAGGAGAGATAACTATAGTGCAGCCTCCCAGACATCTCCAATGCGCAGGTGAAAGCTGCTCTCTCTAAAGCTAAAAACACAGCATCAATGGGATGGGATGGTGTCCCCGGCTGTGTGCTACACAAACTCAATGAGGAACTAAACCCGCACATAAGGCAGCTGTTTAATCTTAGCCTTATCACAGGATACGTGCCCAAGGAGTGGCATATGGCAACTGTGGTCCCACTCCACAAAGGCGGTGCCTCTACGGACCCTGGTAATTACTGCCCCATAAGCTTAACAAGCCTGGTCTGCAAAGCTATGGAGAGGATCATAATGGAACTCATAAACAAAGACATAGGGGACTTGCAGACATTGGACCCGACCCAGTTTGGCTTTGTCAAGGGCAGATCATGCCTTTTGAACTTGGCCGACTTCTTCGAAACAGTCACCAAGGCCATTGATGAGGGAAAGGCAGTCCATACAGCCTACCTTGACCCTGCAAAAGCTTTAGACACAATACCCCACTCGGTTATTATAGAGAAACTTACCAGCTTAAATGTAAACCCATATGTCACAAGATGGATTGCAAACTGGCTAAAGGACAGAACCCACAGGGTTAGAGTAGCTGGCGCCATGTCAGACTCCAAGCCGGTCACAAGTGGTGTCCCACAGGGCTCAGTCCTTGGCCCCCTGTTGTTCGGCATCTACTTCTCAGAAGTACAGGCAAACATAGGAGGACTATGGCTGACAAAGTTTGCCGATGACTGCAAACTGGGAGCCATAGTGGAAAGTACATCGGACACAGATATTCTTCAGAGGGGTCTCACGGAAACGGATAGCTGGTGCCAGAGCCATGGCCTGAAGTTAAATGCCAAAAAATGTATAGTCATACCCTTCAGGAAAAACAAGGTAACCCCAAGCTACCATATAGGTGGCAATCCACTAAGCACAGAAGAGGTCATCAGGGACCTGGGGACCCAGGGTGACAGTGGCCTTTCTTTTGACACTCGCATTGCTAAAGTGGTTAGAAAAACCTTCTACATTGCCCACCTGATCATGAAGGGATTCACATCCAGATCAAGTGAGGTCATTGTTCCCCTGTACTCTTCACTTATCAGACCAATGATCGAGTACAATGCCCCATTTGGGATGTATCTCACCCGACACCTGCAGCAACTGGAGAGACCCCAAAAGTTCCTCATAAAAAGGATAAAGGGACTCCAAAATCTGTCATATGCTGCCAGACTGAAGAAACTCCAGCTCTATTCAGTCGCATACTGTCTGCTCAGAGGTGACCTGTGCCTGACATACAAGGCCATGTCCAACCCGGAATTAATGGACATGCTCCACCTCAAAAAATCCAAATCTACCAGATCCACTAGAGCAAGCGACTTAAACCTTAGCACGGATATAAATAGGACATGCTGGAGGGATAGATTTGTCACCCAGAGACTCCCTATGTTGTGGAATAAAATCCCGGTCCATGTGAGGCAGAGCACCTCGCTGGCTATGTTCAAGAGAAATCTTGACCGGTGGATGGGCGATTGTAGGTTTACCCCGGGAATCATCTCTGTGTCACTGCTGGACAGAGGCACAACAAACTAATGGGCACAGTATATTTTAACATAAGGGGTGGCGTAAGCCACAAAACTCTGGGCTAGGCTTATAAATGCCTTAGGGCAGATAGCCTAGTATAAACCTATGACATTGTGTAAATACATCTCTCACATACCATATCAGTTTGTTTGTTAATTAACTGGTTGTCAGTAAGCATGAGGCAATTTATATCAGAACAAAGTATGCAAAGCTATATGTAAATCTCTACAATGCTTGGAGTAGACAGAAATTTTGTTATAGCCAAATGTTCTTCTATAACCCATAAGGTTGGGGAGGGGGGGCAGTGGGTAGAGAGCTGAGGAAGAATGAAAATGGAAAACACATATGGAACGTTATGGTAAGTACATAACTTCTTTATCTGATGTTGTCAATTTTCATTCTGTCCTCAATTGATGTGACAGAGTCCCCAGCTCCCTAAATCCAAGGGTGAACTCAAGGAAGGATATTCCTAAGCACCACTGAACCAAATGATGCCCTACTTCTAGAGACTGCAGCCAGTTTGTACTGAGTGATAAATGCATGGGGGGAAGCCCAAGCTGCAGCACGTCATTCATGGAAGCGCTTGAATTTAAAACTGAAAAATTTTCAATGGCCCTAGTTGAATGAGGACATATTTTCTTTGATAAAGGAATTTCTAATTTGTTGTAAGTAAGAGAGATGCAGTCAGTAAGCCATCTGGCTGGAGTGACCTTAGATACTGGTTTACCCAATTTCACATCAGCAAATGATAGAAATAAGTGATCTGTAGTTCTGATATCCTTTGTTCTGTGTAAATAAAAATGCAATTGTCTATGAACATCAAGTAAATGTAATAAATGTTTGCCCTTGTTTGTATAATTTGGGAAGAAAATTGGTAGCTTAATGGATTACTTAATGTTAGACTCTGATACAATTTTGGTCAAAAAGGATGCATTAGTTCATAAGGTAACTTTAGCCTTATGAGAAATTAGGTACGGAGGTTTCACAAATACGGCCTGGACTTCTGAAATTCATCCGGCACAAGTAATGGCCACCAAAAACAAAGTTTTCCAAGAAAGAAATTTAAGATCGCAATCGTGTGCAGGTTCAAAGGGTGGAAGGACCAAGGAATACAGTACCAGATTCAGATCCCATGGTGGAGTAGGATCTTTAACAGGAAAACTTAATAATAAAAAAAAAAAGTATGCTCTGCAAAAAGGTTATACAAAGCTTATAAGAAGCCAGTGAGAAACCATCAAATCCAATATGGAAATTAAAAATTGCTGCCAACTAGACTAACTGTTGAAGAACTGGCTCCTTGGTTAAAAAGTAATATCAAGAATTCTGGGACATTATTAATTGGGACAGAACAGGAGTCCACATGATTTTAAAGTGTCCAGTGTACAAATCTTTTCCATTTGCTATTATAAAGTTTCCTTGTAGATGGTTTAAGGGAAGACAGAAAACTCTGGTGGACAGGTGACAACAGCATAGGCTGTCTGGCTATTACTGGAAAAGGAGAAACCAAGCTGTCAGCTTGAGATTCAAAAGGTCTGGATGTATCATGCCTGTCAGGTGAGACAGGAGATCTGAAGCTGGGTCCAGATTCCAGGGTTGATGAATTAAATGAGACCAAAGGAAGGGAAACCAGATCTGCCGAGGCCAGTAGGGCGCAATGAGAACGACTTTGCTCTTCAACCTGGCAGCTTTCTTTAGGAACTTTGTGATCAGAGGAATTGGGGGACATGCATAAAGCTGACGGGAGGGGGTAATCGCAGAAAAGAGCATCCCTCGGGGACTCCCCCTGTGGGGAGGGAATTAGGGCAAAGTAGCTGCTGCACTTCTTTTTTATGGGAGATGCAAAGAGGTCGCAGCAAGGCTGACCACACTTGTAGAAAATCAATTTCTCTACATTCTCGTTGAGGGACAGTTTGTGAAGTAGTAGAATGTACCTGCTCAATTTGTCTGCTAGCACATTGGATGTCTCTGGAATGTACCTTGCTAAAAGAAAGTGGTTGGAAGATATCACCCATTGCCACACCTTGAGCGCTTCTTGACATATATGATCTGATTCCTCTTTGCTTATTGATATATCAAACCACTGATATGGTGTCTGCTGTATCACAATCAGAGCATTCTGAAAGGCTTGCAACACTAAAAACACTGCTCTCAACTACAAGACTTGGAAGCCAATTTGGTGGTCTCACACCATAAACAAACTCTACAAGAGAAGGAGGAAACTGATGGGGAATAAGGTGAAGTCCCAAGACAGGAAAAGCTCCCTTGTCAGCTTCAACAAAAAGTTGAGATCTCTCATCAAAACCTCTAAAGCTAGCTATGAAAACAGAACTGTAGCAGATAGTAAAGACATCCACAAGGCCTTCTATAGTTATGTACAGAACCTCCATGGCAATACCCAAATTTGCTCTGAGCTACTGCACAATGGTACCTCCTATACCGAGCCAACAGATATTGCCAGTAAACTGGCCGACAGATTCACTGCCAACTTTACCCCTCTCTCCTCCCCAAAGGACCAATCACAATACCAGTAGATTGCCAGGCACCCAGTATTACTGCTGCACAGGTTAAAACAGCACTGTCCAAGGCCAAGAATACAGCTTCTATTGGACCTGACAATATCCCTGGTTGTGTCCGACATGAACTACAGAGTGAACTGGCACCTCACCTGTGTGCCCTGTTCAATCACAGCCTCACCTCAGGCTTTGTCTCTACAGAATGGCGCACTGCTACAGTCATCCCTCTCCACAAAGAAGGAGTGACTACAGACCCTGGGAACTATCACACCATTAGCCTGACGAGTCTGATATGCAAAGCTATTGAACGCATCATTATGGGCCTAATAAACAAGGATATACAGAATCTCCAAACTCTAGATCCCATACAGTTTAGTTTTGTGAAGGGTAGATCATGCCTGCTCAACTTGGTCAACTTCTTTGAGTCAGTCACTAGAGCTTTGGATAAAGGCAAGGTGGTTCATACAGCCTACCTTAGTCCGGCCAAGGCTTTTGATATCATTCCCCACTCAGGAATCATAGAAAAACTCACTAAGCTTGGCATCGACCCCTATATCACTAGGTGGATTGCAAACTGGCTGACAGAACCCGCAGTGTGAAAGTAGCTGACTGCAAGTCAGACTGACGACCAGTCATGAGTGGAGTCCCACAGGGTTCGGTCCTGGGTCCTCTCCTGTCTGGTGTCTACTTCTCTGAAGTCCAGGCCAACACAAAGGGACTCTGGCTGACAACGTTCACAGACGATTGCAAGTTGTGAGCTATTATTAACTACCCAAGTGATGTTGACATCCTACAGAAAGGCCGCAATGAGACCAACGACTGGTGTCAGAAGCATGGCCTTAAGCTCAATGCCAAAAAATGTGTCGTCATCCCCTTTGGTAAAAACCCAGGTCCCACGAATTACCACATCGATGGTAGTCCACTGAACACAGAAGGCGTTATAAGAGATCTGGGAACACAGGTTGACAGCAACCTCTCTTTTAACCACCACATTGCCACTGCGGTTAGAAAGTCCTTCTATGTGGCACATCTCATTACTAAGGGTTTTGCATCTAGGAAAAAAAAGGTCGTCGTCTCCCTCTACTCTTCCCTCATTAGTTCAATCATCGAGTATAATGTCCCATCTGGCATGTACCTCACTAGACACAACAGGAGAGCCCGCAAAAGTACCTCACAAAGAGGATCCTAGGCCTTAAACACTTGTCCTATATGGACAGACTCAAAAAACTCCAACTATTCTCTGTCTCATATCGCCTACTTAGAGGCGATCTATGCCTGTCTTACAAAGGCATGTCTGACCTAGCTCTGTTAGAAATGCTACATCTAAAGAAATCCAAATCCCTCTGCATCATATGCTCCAGAGACCTCAACCTGATTACCACAATCAACAGAACAAGCTGGAGGGACAGGCTCATAACCCGGAGACTGCCCATGCTATGGAATAGACTTCCCATAGATGTCAAAGAGAGCACCTCACGGGCCCTCTTCAAGAGGAATCTTGATGAGTGAATGGGAAATAGAAAATTCACCATGAGAATCACTCCAGTGGCTCTACTTGACAGATGCACTGGGAACTAAGGTCGGGTGGCACTATGCCAGGGTAATCCTATGGCTAGGCTTGTAAAGGCCCCAGTGCCATTAGCCTAGTACACACCTATGAACCTGTGTTACTTGGCCTTTCCAGAGGACCACATGCCTTGGACGGTCTTTTCCAGGTAATGTAATGACACACACACACACACACACACACACACACACACACACACACACACACACACACACACACACACACACTGGGAAGCATCCGTGGTCACTTTGGCCTTGAGATGAGATGGGACAAATAAACGGCCTTGTAAAACTTGCTCTAACTGAATCCACCACATCAGATCCCTTTCTCATATGTTGGTGATTTGTATTTGAGGAGATAAAGGAAGACAAAGTATTGACCACTGCGATGCCGGCATACACTGGAGAAGCCTCATATGAAATCTGGCTAAAAGAACTAGAGTTATTGCTGCTGCCATCAATCCCAAAGAATGAAGGACCAAGCGGGCTGAGATTCTGGTATTGAAAATTATATTTTTCACTTGTGATCTTCAAGTTTGAACTCTGAAAAGGGGAAGTGAAGCTGTCATTGACTTTGTGTCGAGTAGTTCTCTTATGAACTCTAGACTGACTTGGTTCTAGATGAGACTTTTCATAATTTATGGTTATTTCTAGTATAGCACAAGTCTGAATAACTTCGCCACAATGAGTTGATGCCTGGTCACGATGGAGATGAGCCAGTCATCTCAGTATGGAAACACCTGGAATCCCTGCAGTCTCAAGTGACCTGCTACTACTGCCATGCATTTGGGTAAACACCGTGGGGGCTATGGTGAGACCAAAGAGCAGAGCTCTGAACTGATAATGGCTGGCTCCTAACCGGAACTTTCTGGATTGTCTGTTCATCTTTACATGATAGTACTCATCCCGAAGGTCTATTAAGCACATCCAGTTGTCCTTTTCCAAAAACAGAAAAATGGACTGAACCATGACCATCCAGAACTTGGTAGTTTGAATGGATTTAAGTTGCTGAGACCCAGAATTGGTCTACAATCCTCGGTTTTCATTTGCACTAAAGAATCTGGAGTAAGTTACGGATTCTTTCTGGTCTGGTGGACCTCCTGGATGATTCTTTTGTCTAGCACCTTTTGTATTTGAATTGCTGCTTCTTTCTCCTGACTGGGTGGAACATCTGGGAATTTTCCTGATTTGGAAGGACAAAGGGAAAAGGTTATTATATAACTTCTGAAAATGATCCTCTGCACCCTAGACAGGCTCTCTGGTGCAGGGACAAACGTCCCCCAATTGCCTCCAGAGGGGGACAATTGGACTTCCTTTCAGGGGCACTGGAAGGGTTTGTCAAAGAAGGATTCTCTGGACCCTTGGCCTTGCGGGCCCCTCCTCTGCTGTGACGGTGGCATCTACCATTTGAATTTTTCCCTCTGCCCCTGTGGAATATCCTCCATGTATGTCCTGGAAAGAACCTTGGGATTTTTTGAAACACATCTTACCACCACCACCTCAATGATTCCTCGAAAAGGATTTTTGAAGGAGTGAAAAAATGTACGCCCATGGCAAAAAGGGTCTTTTTCAACTTTCTCACACCTGAACAATGCGTCTTTTATTTTGGCACCAAAAAGAGACATGCCGTCAAAGGGAGCATTGATGAACATAGACTTAAAAGGTTCCACAAAATCATACAAGTGCATCCAGGTGCGTCTCCTAATGGAAACGCCTGTACCCACTGCCCTTGAGGTTCTTTCTGCTATGTTAGAAATGAGCCTAATGGAAGAATTAAATATTGACTGTGGGGTAGCCAACTGGCAAGTGACGGATGCCTTCACCTCTTCAGAAGTGGTTCCTGAGAGGAAGTCTGATAGTTCCTTAAGTCCCTCAGTAGTCTTGTGAAATATGACAAATAGTTCAGAGACCTTAGGGCGAAAGTCACTGAAGCAAAGACACACTTCTGTCCATCACTTGAGACTCCTTGTTGGGGAGGATGAACAGAGGAACTTCCTCTACAAGTTCTTAGTGGCCGCCTCCACAACCATGGCATCAACAGGCACATCTTTGGACCAAAATTGTCTTTCCCCTGGTGCAGCCATAACTTTGTTGGGCTTCCTGGGGATGGGCTTAATGGTGACAGGATCCTTCCATGCCCACCGAGAGACCAAATCAATGAGCTCATCAGTGGATGGAACTACAGATGCGGTAGATGGGCTGGTACTGAATGCCTCCAGGAGTACAGATTCTTCCAAAAAAGGGTTACTGGGCTTCCAGACACCTCTCTGCTTCAGGATTTTGAAGATGTCTCCAAATGAGACATCATCAGGAGGTGATGGTGAGGACTCTTCCCTCTCATCAAAATCTGCATCTTCGGTGACAGATTGAGGGTAATCTAAATGCTCCCTCTTGCATGTCCTTTTCTTAGGAATCTCTTTGGTGGGGCACTCCAGGGAAGTATCAGAAAAGGAGGGGATACACTGATGGGAAGCCTGGGGTTTTGGTATCAGCTGTACCTGTGGAGAGGGCAATTCAGGCACTAGATGCAGAGGTGAAACAAATGTACGCACAGAACCTGAGACAGTAGGCACCTTCTGAGTCAGGAGTGCAGACAGAGCTCATTCCAAAGTCCTAAAGGCAGACATCCTGGAAAGGGATAGGAACCCAGATCCAAGAAAACAAGTTTCTGATCTCTGGTCCTTTCCTGCTACAAGGATAGTCCTTATGAGGCAGAAGTTGGAACTGAACTGATCTTTGCTGAGGCAACGAGGTGCAGACACAGACCTGAAGCCCTTGGAGTTGACTGAAGCACCTCAGATCCAACAGAGTAGTATCGGCTCCAACATTCTCTAGATCCAACTGAACTGAAGAGCTCAGTGCAAGCCTCGGATCCAAGGATACAGTGATGATCTGATCCAAAGCAGATGGGCCTGGATGACTTAGATCCAAAGGCTTCGAGACCATGAAAGAAACAAAAAGAGGAATTGCTTGGGGTGGCGTTGTGGATGTACGGGCATCCTGATCCGATGGGGAAGGAGCCAAGGCAAAAGCTGGCTGGCTCTGCACTGAGAGGATTTGTCTTACTACCCTCTCCACATCCTCTACAGTAATGCTTCTAGAAGAGTGGGAGGAATGTACAGACGCAGATTTTGGTCTCTCAAAAAAAGGAGACGGTACCCTTGATGGGACTGGGTCCCTCGATAGGGAGTACCATGTTCTGGGCAAAAATGTCACATCAACATTTTTTGCCTGATCTGAAGCCTTCGGATCTGACAAATACTTGACTTTTGCAGACTTCCAATCTGAAGAAACAGTCAGCTCCAATGATAGCTTTTTTATCTTTCTCGGATCCAAAGAAGACAATGGATCAGTGAGTTTTGTTTTCTTCTTTGACGGAGCAAATAAAACAGAATGATCCGAAGATGATCTTTTTAATGACTTCCCTGAGGTCTTAGAAGAAGCTGTTGAAGAGCTCTAAGAAGCATGAGGCACATTTTTAGGACCAGAAATAGCTTCACCAAAAGAGGAAAGCAATAGTCCCTTCAAAATAAGTTTGCTTTTGCGTTCAACCAACACCCTCGGGTTGAACGCATGGCATATTGCACAACTTTCCTGAAGGTGGAGTGGGCCAAGGCAATATACAAACACAGAGTGTGTGCGTCAGAAAAAAGGATTTTCTGACCACACTTCCCACATTTTTTTAAAACCCACTGGGTTTTTCTTTTTTTTCTGTCATAATAAAGAAAATAAAAAGGAACAATAAGACACAACTTTAAAGACAGCTAACAAACTATTCCCTACCAATGGTTATATAGAAGTATAGTATTTTTTTTTTTTTTTTTTTAAGAAAAGGAAGAAAAAGGAAATTAAACTATCTACAAAGGTAGTAAAACTATGCTAGCATAGAAACAGGGAAAGGGAGAGAAAAAGAGACACTAGCTATACTATCACATGTACACTAGTACAGAGAAGAAAAAGAGTAAAAAAAAGTAACAGCAAAATATATAATAGTAATAACAATAATAATAAAGCACTTATCTAACCAACTATCTGGACAGACAAAACACCACATCTTTCACTTAGTGGCAGCAAATGAGATCTGGGGTAATGGGGTTGGTGCATTATGGGTAAGGGAGAAGCTTGAGAGTTCAAAGTTGCCACTAGCTTTTGAAGCAGCTCAGATCTGAACCTATCAGTTGAGGATAGAATGAAAATTGACAACATCAGAGCAGCCTCTTCAACTTCTTTGTAATGTGTATGTGAAAGTGAGCATCACAGAGTGCCAAACAGCACATCTAGTCTCTTAATATGCAAGGAAGTAAGTATAGTTGCTTAAGTAAACCTGTCATAACAGTTAATGTTCAAATGATCACTGCTGCAGTAGCCTAAGGTATATGGGCTAGATCCTGCATAGGATATAACAGATAGCCAGCTTCAGTACACATTCCACACAACCAAATCAATAGTAAGCTTGAGCTGAGTAAAAGACAAGTTTGGGCGCCAAGCCCTGTAGAGCTTTCATGGCAAGTGAGAGATGGAGGCACATCCCCAAGAGGACATTACTAGGAACAACAGAAATCAAATGTTCAAATACCAAATACTGACACAAAAAACACGCACACTAAAAAAACATGAGGGATGGAGGGAGGGAGTGGCTAATGCAGCAGGGATCATTTGAACATCCGCTGTTATGGTAAGTTTACTTACACAAATATACTGTGTTCTTCATATTGATCACTACTGCAGTAACCTAAGCTATACGTGTAGATTACCACAGCTTGGAACAACCTGGGAGATGGAAGAAGGGTCCAGTTGCCCACAGAGAATGGTCCTAGCAAAGCCTGGCCTAGACCTGAAAAAGGAATCTAGCTTGTACTTTTTAAAAGAATGTACAGAGGACCAAGTTACTGCTTTTAGAATACTTCTAGAGTCCACCATTTCCAAAAGTCCACAGATGAAGCCAAGGCTCTTATATAACATGCCTTTACCCTGACTGGCATAGTTTTGTTGTGGTGGGAATAACATAAAGCAATAGCCTGAGACAACCATTTGGAAATAGTCTTCTTTGACATAAGTTGTCGCTTCTTATCTTTGCAAGAAAAGAACAACTGATTGGAAGTTCTGAAAGATTTTATTTTGTCAAGTTAGCAACCATGTTGCCTGTGGACATCCAAGGTATAAAGCATCCTTTCTCCTCAACTTCATGTGTTCAGGGAAGAACGTAAAAAATGGATACTTTGACTTAAAATAAATTTGGATACTACTTTAGGTATAAAGGAAGGATTCGTTCTCAAATAAACCCTGTCTCTATGAAAAATGAGATAAGGTGGAGCCAATAAGGGCATGCAACTCAGATACTTGTCTTGCAGAGCAACCAGCAAAATACTGTTTCCATTTTAAGAACCTCAGGTCAGCCAGATGACCAGACAGGAATGGAGCAAGCTTTGGCTTCTCTAACACAAAATTAAGATCCTAAAGAGGAGTCACTTATTTACTAGAGGTCTCATCTGCAATACCCCTTTTAAAAACATTCTGACATAAGAATGCCTTAAAGAGGGAGATCCATGGACATACATACTGAAATGGCTGACAAATGAACTCTGATAGAGGAGTAAGACAGGCTACAGGAAAGTAACTCACATGACTATCATAAAACTAGCGAGAACGAGGCACGCACATAAGACAGTGGTGCACGGTCCAAACCATGAACTGAAGAGCCAAAATAGGACCAGCACACAAAAAGACAGCAGGATATAATTAAAAATAATAATTTATTTGAAGGTAGTCAATAGGCCAACCTTCATAAAATTGCACAAACCGGTTTCGGCTGTTAGAGCCTTTATCAATGTGACTTCTTCATTGCTGATCAAACATTAGTGGTACAAACAAGTTAACATCCTGGTCCTCTATTTATATCCTAATATTAAAGTGGTATCACCCTCTTTATAACTGGTATAATATTGCTTATGCATTGAACAGATAAATGCAACTATATGCTCATGGTGCATGTTTACAATCACCAAACAAATTTGAATTACATTCCACTAAGATTACTTATGCATTGAACAGATAAATGCAACTATATGTTCATGGTGCATGTTTACAATCACCAAACAAATTTGAATTACATTCCACTAAGATCCTAATAGTAGGAATTGCTTATCTTAAACTCATATTATACTGACCATATATTGTTCATGTAAATGAACTAGAAGGCTAAATATATGGCCACATTATTCTAGTGTGATTTAATTCTAACAACACTCAGAAACAATATAGCAATGAATTTTAATAATAATAATAATACCCACAAGATATGATTTTAAAGTAATTTAGTTTAACATGACCAATATGTGGACATATATGAACAACCACTTAAGGGCCTGTACCCATATGGAAAATGAATCCCTGGATTAACCATCATGTACCTGATATTCATTTAAACCTGGCTTGAAAAAAGCCCCAAGGATAGTGATCCACTTTAGCTCCATATTATTTAGTTTGCCATGCCAACCCATCTTGAAGTTCCTATGAAGTTGAATTTTGTCAATTATGATGAACCTGAATGACGCACTGGTGTGTTGTTGGTTGTGTTTATATAAAGCATTAGTAATCCTTCTATTTCTTATTGAACTCAAATGTTCACTAATCCTGAATCTAATGGGTGGAGGTCTGCCCAACATAAAAGCATAGAACAGGTACATTCGCCAAATATATCACCCAATCAGAGCTACAATTCCCAAAAATATTGATGTTAAATATTTTTGGGGTATTTCTAACGTAAATTCTTTAGTTTTACAAATGTATTGACATGCACTGCAATGGCAACAAGGGTAACTCCCAACTAAAGTATCCCCAAAAAGTGTTGTTTGTAGCTTGATGGCCGGTGTGAACCTTTTGTAATGTGTTAACTGAGACTGAATAGTCCGTCCCCTGCGGTAAGAGAAAGCACAGGTTTCAGGAAGGATGTCATTAAGGAATGGATTGGCCTTAAGTATATCCCAATGTTGGTTAACAATTTTTCTGAACCAGGATGTGTTGTTACCATACGTAGTGACTAGTCTGATTGGCTGCCTACCTTGTGTGGTAACCTCCTGTGATTTGTTATACTTTAATAACTCCGTTCTTCGCCTGGTTTGAATCTGTTTGGCCATACTGGTAAGAAGGTTAGGATTATAACCTCTATCCACAAATCTTGTTGTCATTTCTTGTATTTGTGCACTGCATTCCACTTCCGTAGAGCAAATCCTTTTCACCTTCATGTATTGTGACTTTGGAATGTTCTTAATGATGTGGCGGGGATGAGAGCTGGTAGCATGAAGTAAGGTGTTGTATTGTGGGAATTTCCTGTGTATTGTAGTAGCCAACGTATGATCCAGTAATCTTTTGATAGCTACATCCAAAAACATAATTTCATGATATCCGATGTTGTCCGTAAATTGTATATCAAATGGATTATGGTTAAGATAATCAACAAACTTGGATAATTCCTCCTTACTGCCCCAACACACCAACCAACAGTCGTCCAAATATCTGCGCCATATATCCATATGGTCCATGTAGATATTCCGCTGTACATCATATATGAAGGTCAGTTCATAATACCCCGTAAATAGGTCTGCATAAATGGGGGCAAAAGATGCCCCCATTGCCATTCCTTTGATTTGCCAATATGGGTGGCCTTCAAAATAAAAGATGTTTTTTTGCAGTACATATTGTGTAAGCTTAATCAAAAAGTTATTAAATCCTGTTGAATATAACTGGGATTGATTAAGCCAGTATGTAACTGCCAAAATGCCAGCTTTGTGTGGGATGCTTGTATATAAAGATGTTACATCTAATGTACATAACAGCCAATCCTCCTCTAGTTGTGAGTCTCCAATAATATTCAAAAATTATGTAATATCTTGGATACGTGACCTGACCATCGGCAATAATGGCTTTAAATGTTCCGTGAGAAATGCAGATAAAGGTTCAGTAAGAGATCCACGACCTGAAACTATAGGTCTGCCTGGTGGATTCATTAGATCTTTATGTGTTTTGGGTATTAAATAAAGATACTGCGGCATTGGTTCTGGCACCTTGAGTTGCCCAGCCACTTGGGGGGTGATGATATTCTCCTCAACAGCTAAGTCAATGAATGAATCGATATCAATTTTAAAATTGGGAGTAGGATCCACTACCATCTTTATATAAAACTGCGATTGGGCCAACTGTTTAAGTGCCTCTGCCTGATATTCTGAGTAGTCCATGACTACAATACCCCCACCTTTATCTGCAGACGTGATTACTATTTTTCTATTTTGTTGTAATTGCGTAAGTGCTTCACGTTCATGTCGGCTAAGATTATTACAGCAACCCTCATGTTCCTGAGAAAAATGTAAATCCTTCATTACACAATCTTTGAATGTGGACACATATTTATCCATTGGTGGTACAAATGTGGATTTTCCAAACCTGAAACCAATAGATCTTTGAGTGTTAGTTTCATCTGAAAAAAACAGCTTCAGGTTAAGTGTTCTACAAAACTTATTGATGTCATCAACTAATAAATGTTCAGACACCGGTGCTGTAGGTACAAAATTGAGACCTTTATTTAATACATTGTATTGAGCTTCCGTAAGTACAACAGAAGAGATATTAAGCACATTGTTTATTGTGTTGTTATTTGTTTCAATAGTGTTTGGAGATTGGTTGTACCCACATCTGCGCTTGTGCTTTCTCCCTGCCCTGCGCTTTCTCCCTGCCCTGCGTTTATTGACCCTAAAGGGATGAATTGCTTCCTTTTGGCTACTGGGGACGCCTGGTTAGAGGAAATATCACCTTCTGTGGTAGATGAAAAGTCATCATCAGAAGTGACATTATGTCTGGTGTCATATTTTTTAAGAATGGGTCTAACTCTTTTCTTTCCCCTAATTGGTTTATGTGTACCCTCACTGAATCTGACATTTTTTGATGTTACAAAGGGTTTACCCTTTTCATAATCCCCTAAGTCTCTGTTGAATTTATGAATTTTTCTTTTCTTGAGTTCTTCATCTATGTCTGTCAATTCCTTGGCTAGTTGTGATAAATAACCCTGATAAAAATCTGTACTGGAAAATGTTTCAGCTTCCAAACATGTATTTTGTAATTCTGCACCCAGAATTACAATATTTCTTTCATAATATTTTGTAAGACTGTCGACAAAAAGCATGGATGCCTGATGTTGGGCAATAGCCCAGTCCTGTCTCAATTCGTTGTCAATGTTGGCCACTAAAGGTTGCAACTTAATGCGAAGCCCTCTTGGTGTTATATCTTTTATTTTGTATGCTTTAAAAAGCTTTAAATGCCATATGTTTGTTCTGAGGGCCCTCATTTGTCTAGTTAACTTGGAAAAAATAGAACCACATTTTTCTTTAAGATTAATTGTGGCATTGTCTGTTGTAGAGAATTGACTATTGTTTAGTCCAAATGCCTCTAAGTTGTCCTTATCTGCAGAAAGACCTTTGAGAATATCATTTAAATCCATAATTATTGTTAGAATATAAAAAGTTAGTAGTATTGGTAATCACTCCCTGTTAATCATTATTAATATACTGCTTGTATATAGAACCACAAAAAGTCACAAAAAACAAATTTTATTATATTAATATCTTGTGGTGAAATAACCAATATCAAAGCTAGTTTAGGGTGTAGTGTTGGTCTGCCCGACAAAAATATTTCAATTCAAACAAAATATACGTCCATTTTTGTATAGAGTCAAAAGGTTATCATATATGCCTGATGTTGACCAAACGGTCCCCAATATAAGGATTTGGGATATTAAATGTTGATTATATAATTTTGTTATCTTACAATGAGTGGTGCTATATATGCTTATTTATCTTTTTAAACACCACCGTAAGAATGTCACATTGCTGGCTAGTTAAATCTGATTTGATCTTCCAAGATACCCTTACCATAAGTGGAACAAAATCCAAAACCAATGTCGTACTGTTTTTAATGCCACCGTAAGGGTTTGTAAGTAATGATTATACTTTAGGCCAGAGTGCCCACTTGCCTAATTGTTTAGGCCAATATTAGTGATAGATAACCAAAAAGTCACGAAAGTCACTCAAAGCATAATGGATCCAGTACTCCTTTAAAGTGTTTCTTTTTGTAAAGAGCCTGGTCGGACAGCCAAACAGTATCCCCTGGTTGCCTATTGGTTTAAATGAAAAATGTGTTGTTATAGGTATTACCCTAGATCAAATTATAAATATGCAGATATATAGGGACAATACACATACATAGTAATTTTAATTTGACTTGTTAATCTTTATGGCTCTATTGGAAGCCCTCAGAAAATACATGTATATGCCAATTGTATTTATAACATGTAATATAATAGATATTACTTAGCCATATTGGTTAAAACAACCTGTTATATGTTAAATGACATCCATGCCATAAATTTTTGTCTACAAAATACACAATAAGATACACAAATTTAGATTTGAAGACAAAAATTTATGGCATGGATGTCATTTAACATATAACAGGTTGTTTTAACCAATATGGCTAAGTAATATCTATTATATTACATGTTATAAATACAATTGGCATATACATGTATTTTCTGAGGGCTTCCAATAGAGCCATAAAGATTAACAAGTCAAATTAAAATTACTATGTATGTGTATTGTCCCTATATATCTGCATATTTATAATTTGATCTAGGGTAATACCTATAACAACATTTTTCATTTAAACCAATAGGCAACCAGGGGATACTGTTTGGCTGTCCGACCAGGCTCTTTACAAAAAGAAACACTTTAAAGGAGTACTGGATCCATTATGCTTTGAGTGACTTTCGTGACTTTTTGGTTATCTATCACTAATATTGGCCTAAACAATTAGGCAAGTGGGCACTCCGGCCTAAAGTATAATCATTACTTACAAACCCTTACAGTGGCATTAAAAACAGTACGACATTGGTTTTGGATTTTGTTCCACTTATGGTAAGGGTATCTTGGAAGATCAAATCAGATTTAACTAGCCAGCAATGTGACATTCTTACGGTGGTGTTTAAAAAGATAAATAAACATATATAGCACCACTCATTGTAAGATAACAAAATTATATAATCAACATTTAATATCCCAAATCCTTATATTGGGGACCGTTTGGTCAACATCAGGCATATATGGTAACCTTTTGACTCAATGATACAAAAATGGACGTATATTTTGTTTGAATTGAAATATTTTTGTCGGGCAGACCAACACTACACCCTAAACTAGCTTTGATATTGGTTATTGCACCACAAGATATTAATATAATAAAATTTGTTTTTTGTGACTTTTTGTGGTTCTATATACAAGCAGTATATTAATAATGATTAACAGGGAGTGATTACCAATACTACTAACTTTTTATATTCTAACAATAATTATGGATTTAAATGATATTCTCAAAGGTCTTTCTGCAGATAAGGACAACTTAGAGGCATTTGGACTAAACAATAGTCAATTCTCTACAACAGACAATGCCACAATTAATCTTAAAGAAAAATGTGGTTCTATTTTTTCCAAGTTAACTAGACAAATGAGGGCCCTCAGAACAAACATATGGCATTTAAAGCTTTTTAAAGCATACAAAATAAAAGATATAACACCAAGAGGGCTTCGCATTAAGTTGCAACCTTTAGTGGCCAACATTGACAACGAATTGAGACAGGACTGGGCTATTGCCCAACATCAGGCATCCATGCTTTTTGTCGACAGTCTTACAAAATATTATGAAAGAAATATTGTAATTCTGGGTACAGAATTACAAAATACTTGTTTGGAAGCTGAAACATTTTCCAGTACAGATTTTTATCAGGGTTATTTATCACAACTAGCCAAGGAATTGACAGACATAGATGAAGAACTCAAGAAAAGAAAAATTCATAAATTCAACAGAGACTTAGGGGATTATGAAAAGGGTAAACCCTTTGTAACATCAAAAAATATCAGATTCAGTGAGGGTACACATAAACCAATTAGGGGAAAGAAAAGAGTTAGACCCATTCTTAAAAAATATGACACCAGACATAATGTCACTTCTGATGATGACTTTTCATCTACCACAGAAGGTGATATTTCCTCTAACCAGGCGTCCCCAGTAGCCAAAAGGAAGCAATTCATCCCTTTAGGGTCAATAAACGCAGGGCAGGTAGAAAGCACAAGCGCAGATGTGGGTACAACCAATCTCCAAACACTATTGAAACAAATAACAACACAATAAACAATGTGCTTAATATCTCTTCTGTTGTACTTACGGAAGCTCAATACAATGTATTAAATAAAGGTCTCAATTTTGTACCTACAGCACCGGTGTCTGAACATTTATCAGTTGATGACATCAATAAGTTTTGTAGAACATTTAACCTGAAGCTGTTTTTTTCAGATGAAACTAACACTCAAAGATCTATTGGTTTCAGGTTTGGAAAATCCAAATTTGTACCACCAATGGATAAATATGTGTCCACATTCAAAGATTGTGTAATGAAGGATTTACATTTTTCTCAGGAACATGAGGGTTGCTGTAATAATCTTAGCCGACATGAACGTGAAGCACTTACGCAATTACAACAAAATAGAAAAATAGTAATCACGTCTGCAGATAAAGGTGGGGGTATTGTAGTCATGGACTACTCAGAATATCAGGCAGAGGCACTTAAACAGTTGGCCCAATCGCAGTTTTATATAAAGATGGTAGTGGATCCTACTCCCAATTTTAAAATTGATATTGATTCATTCATTGACTTAGCTGTTGAGGAGAATATCATCACCCCCCCAAGTGGCTGGGCAACTCAAGGTGCCAGAACCAATGCCGCAGTATCTTTATTTAATACCCAAAACACATAAAGATCTAATGAATCCACCAGGCAGACCTATAGTTTCAGGTCATGGATCTCTTACTGAACCTTTATCTGCATTTCTCACGGAACATTTAAAGCCATTATTGCCGATGGTCAGGTCACGTATCCAAGATACTACACAATTTTTGAATATTATTGGAGACTCACAACTAGAGGAGGATTGGCTGTTATGTACATTAGATGTAACATCTTTATATACAAGCATCCCACACAAAGCTGGCATTTTGGCAGTTACGTACTGGCTTAATCAATCCCAGTTATATTCAACAGGATTTAATAACTTTTTGATTAAGCTTACACAATATGTACTGCAAAAAAACATCTTTTATTTTGAAGGCCACCCATATTGGCAAATCAAAGGAATGGCAATGGGGGCATCTTTTGCCCCAATTTATGCAGACCTATTTACGGGGTATTATGAACTGACCTTCATATATGATGTACAGCGGAATATCTACATGGACCATATGGATATATGGCGCAGATATTTGGACGACTGTTGGTTGGTGTGTTGGGGCAGTAAGGAGGAATTATCCAAGTTTGTTGATTATCTTAACCATAATCCATTTGATATACAATTTACGGTCAACATCGGATATCATGAAATTATGTTTTTGGATGTAGCTATCAAAAGATTACCGGATCATACGTTGGCTACTACAATACACAGGAAATTCCCACAATACAACACCTTACTTCATGCTACCAGCTCTCATCCCCGCCACATCATTAAGAACATTCCAAAGTCACAATACATGAGGGTGAAAAGGATTTGCTCTACGGAAGTGGAATGCAGTACACAAATACAAGAAATGACAACAAGATTTGTGGTAATCCTAACCTTCTTACCAGTACGGCCAAACAGATTCAAACCAGGCGAAGAACGGAGTTATTAAAGTATAACAAATCACAGGAGGTTACCACACAAGGTAGGCAGCCAATCAGACTAGTCACTACGTATGGTAACAACACATCCTGGTTCAGAAAAATTGTTAACCAACATTGGGATATACTTAAGGCCAATCCATTCCTTAATGACATCCTTCCTGAAACCTGTGCTTTCTCTTACCGCAGGGGACGGACTATTCAGTCTCAGTTAACACATTACAAAAGGTTCACACCGGCCATCAAGCTACAAACAACACTTTTTGGGGATACTTTAGTTGGGAGTTACCCTTGTTGCCATTGCAGTGCATGTCAATACATTTGTAAAACTAAAGAATTTACGAGCAGAAATACCCCAAAAATATTTAACATCAATATTTTTGGGAATTGTAGCTCTGATTGGGTGATATATTTGGCGCAATGTACCTGTTCTGCGTTTTATGTTGGGCAGACCTCCCGACCCATTAGATTCAGGATTAGTGAACATTTGAGTTCAATAAGAAATAGAAGGATTACTAATGCTTTATATAAACACAACCAACAACACACCAGTGCGTCATTCAGGTTCATCATAATTGACAAAATTCAACTTCATAGGAACTTCAAGATGGGTTGGCATGGCAAACTAAATAATATGGAGCTAAAGTGGATCACTATCCTTGGGGCTTTTTTCAAGCCAGGTTTAAATGAATATCAGGTACATGATGGTTAATCCAGGGATTCATTTTCCATATGGGTACAGGCCCTTAAGTGGTTGTTCATATATGTCCACATATTGGTCATGTTAAACTAAACTACTTTAAAATCATATCTTGTGGGTATTATTATTATTATTAAAATTCATTGCTATATTGTTTTCTGAGTGTTGTTAGAATTAAATCACACTAGAATAATGTGGCCATATATTATATTTAGCCTTCTAGTTCATTTACATGAACAATATATGGTCAGTATAATATGAGTTTAAGATAAGCAATTCCTATTATTAGGATCTTAGTGGAATGTAATTCAAATTTGTTTGGTGATTGTAAACATGCACCATGAACATATAGTTGCATTTAGCTGTTCAATGCATAAGTAATCTTAGTGGAATGTAATTCAAATTTGTTTGGTGATTGTAAACATGCACCATGCGCATATAGTTGCATTTATCTGTTCAATGCATAAGCAATATTATACCAGTTATGAAGAGGGTGATACAACTTTAATATTAGGATATAAATAGAGGACCAGGATGTTAACTCGTTTGTACCACTAATGTTTGATCAGTAATGAAGAAGTCACATTGATAAAGGCTCTAACAGCCGAAACTGGTTTGTGCAATTTTATGAAGGTTGGCCTATTGACTACCTTCAAATAAATTATTATTTGGAATTATATCCTGCTGTCTTTTTGTGTGCTGGTCCTATCATAAAACTAGAACATAACACTGGCCCTGAATTGGTAGTGATTACACTGTTGGCACCAACTAGAAAACCTTTTCCATTTGCTAATATATGACTTTCTAGTTGCAAACTTTCTTGCCCCCATTAGTACCTGCTGCAAGTTCTCAGTAAACAGGTACCTAAAAGGGTAATAAGACCCAATCACTCAGACAGACAACTGAAGTTGTTTGGGTCAGGAATTATTAAACACCCCTATTCTTGTGTGATTAGATACAGTCTGTGAGGAAAGCGTGTGGTAATTGCTCTTTGCCAATTCCAAAAGAAGGGATAATCACTGCTGCCTGGGCCAGATGGGAGTCACCACAAAGATCTTGGGAGATTCCTTCTGAATCTTCAGAAGTACCCTGGATTTCAGTGGAAAGGGCAGAAAAGCATACAGGAACATTCCTGTCCAAGGAAAAGAAAATGCATCTGTCTTCTAGGCCTTCTTGCATTGAGTCTTAGAGCTGAATTGTGCCAGATTATTGTTCAGAGAGGAGGCAAAAAGGTCTACTTGGGAAATTCTCCATA
Organism: Protopterus annectens; assembly: GCF_019279795.1. Classification (NCBI taxonomy): domain Eukaryota; kingdom Metazoa; phylum Chordata; order Ceratodontiformes; family Protopteridae; genus Protopterus; species Protopterus annectens. The sequence continues at coordinate 1,819,606,406 of NC_056737.1, read as the reverse complement.
GATGGAGCAAATTCTGGAAAACCCCCAATCTAGTTCCCATTCATTAGGCTGTGCCTTTGTCCTGTACACCTTGTGTGCCACACAGTTTTTTTCTGACAGAATGTAGGTGGCTGTAGAGTGACACTGTGCTGTAAAGCCATACCCCATGCAAAACATGGCTAGTCTGCACAGGGGTAAGAACTGCCCCCCTCCTCCCAGCTTATGTACCACGTGACAACTTGAAGAGGTGCTGGGGACCAAAGGTGATTCAGAGAGTTGAGTGCTTTAGTAAGAGCAAGCATCTCTCTTATTTTTATGTTCTTATGTCTGTCTTTGTAGCCCCAGATACTTTGCACTATTATCCCAGCTGACTCTGCTCCCCAGGCAAAGTCTGAGGTGTCTATGGTGAAGAAGGGGAGTCTTGGATTCAGAGATATTTGATGTCTCCACCAGGTGACTTGATTTCTCACAAATCCCAGAACTGGAATCTGAAAAGAAAATGGGTGCTAGTATCAGAGAGACTTCAGATACCATAGTATCTTTCTCATGTGGTGTCTTTCCAGATGTATCATGGGAATCACAGATGCAATGAGACCTAGAATCCTGAGGTATTCCCCTTGCAGTAACCAAAGTCTGTGTGGAAACCCTCAAAAGAGATCTAAATATAGAGCTATATTTTCCTGTAGAAGAAAAGCTGTTTATACTGAGGTATCTAGCATATACCCCAGGAACATAATCTTGAGTGATGGAGTCAAGAAAGACTTCTAAATGTTCTCTTGGAATCACAACTATGTAGGAAATCTCAAACTCAAGTTAGAGATCTCTGATACTTTCAGAAAACTTTGCAAAGATAAGCTGCATAAATTTGGGGGAAAATATGGGTACCTTGTAGCCTGCAGTGGATTATAACAGGAGACAGACACTATATGAACACTTGGGCAGAGAACTGATAATATGATCCAGACAGATAAAATCTTAAGAAACATCCGAAGTCTAGATAAATAGGAACGCGACAAGCATCTTTTAAATCTAATGTTACCAAAAAACTCAAAAGAGAAAGAAGGGGTAACAGGATGTAAAGTGAAAGCATTTTGACCTTGGGCAATATCAGATACGGATTTAGGAAAGAATGGTTCAGAGCTGATCTCCACAGATTTCCTTTCTTAGGCACCATAAACATTATTGAATAAAACCCTGCCCAACTGGGAAGGAGGGATTGTTTCTATTACCCCCAAGATACCATGGGATGAAGGACTGCAGGACAAGGTCCCTTACACAGTCATTCTTCCTTATTTAACTGTCCTATATTCTGGGAGGCCCCTGCTTTCTTTTTGGAACCTCATTTCCATTGTTTTTTAATTGTCTGTATTTTGCTGATACAGTCTACTTTGTTTCTTGCCAAAATTGGATGAAGGAGCAGAAATTCCACTAGAAAATTTGGAGGAGGGCTGGAAAATCTGAGATATTTCCTGCACCAGCTTACCCCTTTCATTACATTTTTTGACAACTTCTGCAGCAAAGCTTTCAAAATAATACATCTGTTCAAAAGAGAATTTAAAATATAACTTTTGTACATCTTCTGGGAGGTTCTGAGAACACAGCCAGGCAAGCCTCCTCAACACAGTACCAGTGGCAACAGTGGCAACAGCTCTAGATACAGTATCTACAGAGTCATAAATACACTTTAAACAATGAGTAGTGACCTGAGAAATTGAAAAAACTAAATCACACAAGGCAGACTGTTCTTTACAGGAGGGAACTGCAAATAAAACATTCCTCATACTTTCACAATTAGTCAGAATAAACTAATATAAGAACCTGACAATTCAAAATTCTAAAAATTAAAGTTGTAGAAGAATAAACTTTTCCCCAAAACTTATCAATTATTTTGCCATACGTACCAGAAGGGGAAGTATTAGAATTAACAAAATGTTTGGCAGCAGCTGGATTAACTAAAGTTGTAGCTGTTGGGTGAGGTCTGGGATAAAAATTTGAAAGACTGAGGAATTTTGTACATTCTGTCTGCTTTATTTGCTACAGAAGGCTGGCTATTCTGGAAACCATAACCTGTGATAAATGCTGACAGTATGGGGGGGCTGGAAATTGCAGCTATTAACACTTTATAGTAGCTTCTGTTCTACTGAAAACACTAGCATATTTTGGAAACAGTCTCAGAGATGGAAAGTCATTGACAGGGAGATTGAGATAACACGCTCTCCTCCGGGTCTAAATTAGAATTCTGCACAGAAAAAGTACAGTTGTGTACCTACCATAAAAGTAGATGTTCGAGTGTATTCACTGTTGCAGTCATTACACTTGGGTTATCCTGCTGGCAGGCTACCCGCAGTTGGCCTGAATTCCAAAGTCTAGGTCTGGCGTCGGTTGCTATCGCCTCTTCCCTGACGTCAGTGTGCCAGGGGTATTAAAGATGCAGCCAGCGCCATTTTCTTCAGTTTTTCTTGCCCCAGATGTCAAGTGTCCCCAAATTGGTAGGCTGCAAATTATGCCAATAAGTATGCATGCATAAAAATAAAAATTTCCTTAATCTACAAGCAAATACACCACATAGGTTGTATAGGATAGAGAAGTACAGATAAGTCCCAGAAAATAAAAGGGGGATGGTGGGTGGGTAACCTGGACTGCAACAGTGAATACACTCGAACATCTACATTTATGGTAGGTACACAACTGTACTATGTTCATCGTGTTTCACTGCTGCAGTCATTACACTTGGGTTGAATCCCAAAGCTGAGGTAGGGTGGCTGGGTCTAAATAGGATTAGGAGAGGCTATAAGGCCCTGCAGAACTGCAGTGGCAAAGCCTGCTCTGGATTTAGAGTAGAGAGGTAAGTGGTAGTCCTTGGTAAAAGTGTGCACTGAACTCCAAAGTTGCAACCTCCAAAATGTCTTTGGTTGGTACTCCTCTGAGGAAGGCTGCTGCTCTGGTTGGGTGTGGCCTAATGCCCTTAGGCACTGATTTGCCATGTTGTGAATAGCAGAAACTAACGCAGTGGCCTATCCATTTTGAAACAGTCTGCTTTGAGATAGCCTTTTCTTGTGATCCTGCAGCATATGCTACTAAAAGTTGCTCAGTCTTTCTGAAAGCTTTAGTTCTGTCCAAGTAGAAGCATAGCTGTCTGTGTATGTCCAAAGAATGCAGAAGTCTCTCACCCTTATTCTGTGGGTTTGGATAAAAATTAGGCAAATGATGGCTTGGTTAAGGGCTACACTGGACATTACCTTAGGCATAAATGTCGGGTTCGTCCTCAGAGAAACCCTGTCTGGATGGAAAATGATAAAAGGTTCCACAGCCATGAGTGCCTGTAACTCTGAGACTCGTCTTGCAGAGGTTATTGCTAGGAGCAGAGCTGTTTTCCAAGATAAGAACTTTAGTTCAGCTGTATTGGCTGGCTCAAAAGGCGGCAGTGTGAGTTTTTCCAAGACATAATTGAGGTCCCATGCGGGTACTGGTGCTCTCCTTGGAGGTCTTATGTTTCTGGCCCCTCTGAGGTACTGTCTTAGCAATGGATGTGAAAAAATTGGTGGTTCCGTATTGTAATGAACTGAAATGGCAGAGGCATGGATTTTAATTGATGAAAAGGATAGGCCTTTGTCCAGCATCTCAGTTAGGTATTGTAAAATCTGAGGAATATTTGGTACAAACATGTCAATTCCTTGGGCCTGATTCCAAGCACAGAATCTTTTCCATTTTTCTGCATAAGATTTTCTGGTACTGGGCCTCCTGGCCTCCAAAATAACATCCATCACTGCTTTAGAGAGAGGTGTGTTCTGAATGGCTACATTATCCGCCATGCTGCCAGAGTTAGGGTTCTGAGTTGGCTGTGCAGGATCTGATTGTTTTGTTGGGTCAGTAAATGAGTCTGGAGCAATCAGAATAATTTTTGGCTTCTCTTGTCTGACCTTTAGGAGTACCTTGGGGAGGAGAGGCAGAGGAGGAAAGGCATATACTACTGAATGATAGAGCATCCACTTTCCATGCTTGCTTGTGATAAGTCCTTGTGCAGAATCTCTGTAGTTGGCAGTTGTGAGGGGAGGCAAATAGATCTATGTCTGGGTGTCCCCATTTCTTTATTACCATGCTGAAGACTTGTGGATCCAGTTTCCACTCATGGGGATCCATGAGGTTTCTGCTTAGTTCGTCTGCCAGAGTATTTTTCATTTCCTGGCAGGAATTGTACTTGCAGGTGTACTTGATAAGTCAATGCTGTGTCCCACAAAGTCATGGCTTGTCTGCAGAGGGGGTAGGAATGAGTGCCTCCCTGCTTGTTTATGTACCACATGACTGTAGTATTGTCCGTCCTTATCAGTAGTTGTCCTGGATGGAGTAGATCCTTGAAAGCTGTCAGGGCATTCTGAACAGCTAGCATCCCTTTTTGATTGATATGAAGATGCCTTTGGCTTGTGGGCCATGTGCCCTGAATAAATTTTCCTGCCATGTGGGCCCTCCAGGCATAATCTGAAGCATCCGTTGTTATTGACTGCCTGGCTGTGGGTAGGGTGAATGGCTGTCCCTTGTTGTGGTGACAGGCCTGTGCCTACCATCGAAACTCCTGTTGCAGGCAAGGAATGAGGGTAATTAATGTTTCCAGGCTGTGGCAATGTTGAGTCCAAACACTTTTTAGATACCATTGTAGTTTCCTCATATGCAGTCTGGCATATGGAATTAGCAGAATGCAGGGTGCCATGAAGCCCAAAGCCTACAGAATTTTTCTTGCAGATAACTGGGTCTTTGTTGCCAACATTTTGAAGTAGGAAGTCAGTTGCCTTTGTTTGTCTGGGCTGTTGTATTTAAGCTTGCACCCAGGAATATTATCTCTTGAGAGGGCACTAGTTTTGATTTCTTTTCGTTTACTGTGTACCATAGGCAAATTAGTAATCTTTTTACAAATGCCAGATGCTTTAGTAGAATGTCCTTGTTCTCTGCTTGAATAAGGCAATCGTCCAAGTAAGGATATATCTGAATTCCTCTTTGTCTCCAAAATGCAATTACTGGTGCCAGGCATTTTGTGAAGACCCTGGGCGCAGAAGATAAGCCAAACGGCAGTGCATAGAATTGGTAGTGCATCGAGCCAGCTATGAATCTGAGGTATCTTCTGCAAGATTGTCTGACTGGAATATGCAGATATGCCTCCTTTTAGGTCCAAAGTTGCAAGCCAAGCCTTCTTGCCCAGCATGGGCAGAATCTGCTGAAGAGTCAACATTTTGAATTTTGGAGCGTCCAGAAATGTATTTAGAATAGACAGGTCCAGTATTGGTATCCAGGCTTTCTCTTTTCTGGGTACCAAGAAAAGTCTTGAGTAAAATCCTTGTCCCTGCTCTTACTGTGGTACTTGCTGAATGGTCCTCATGTCCATGAGGGATGAAACTTGTTTTTGTGCCTCTGCCCGTTGATTGTGTGGCAGGTCTGGCATACCTTTTGCCATTGGCAGGGTGTGAAAGTAAAACCTGTAGCCCTGGGACACTATATTCAAGACCCATTTGTCCTGGGTGATAATGTGCCAGTTTTGAAAAAAAGTGCTAGTTTTCCCCATGGGTGGCTGTCAAAAGATAATTGCTTGGTGCTGGCAGAGGAAAGTCATTGGGACTGTTTCCTGTATGGCTGTGATTTGTCTTCTCCGCTTTTGGAGGTAGAAGTGCCCCACTGTTTAGGTCTGTATGAGCCCTGGGGATGGGATCTGTATCTGCCTCTTTGTGGCCTGTCTGACACTGGAAAGGACCAATTCTTTGTAGGCCAGTTCCTGCTAAATCTGGGTGGCTGTACCTGTAAGAAATCCTTTACTGTTTGCATAGATTTCGCATTGTCCTCCATTTTCTTCAACACCTCCTCTGCTTTAACACCAAATAAGGTCTCATGCTGTAATGGAGCATCTAATAATTTTGCTTTAACATGATCAGGCAGATTCTGTTCCTTTAACCAAGCATGCCTCCTAATGACAGAACCCGTAACTGCAGCCCTGCAAGAGGCCTCCAGAGAATCAAAACCACATTGCAATGTATGCTTTCCCACTTGTTCAGTTGCATGCAATAAATCCTGTATTTCCTTATTTTCTGCACAATCAGAATTTGACAACATTTTCTGTTTTGGAAGTGACATTAAGTATTACTGATATTTAAGCATATGAAATTGACAATTTAAAGCCCTCACAGCCAAAGTAGTAGAAGTGTAAACCTTTTTCCCCATCTGTCTAGCGCCCTTGAGTCTCTATCAAAGGGGATAGGGTTTTTTTGCAGTAGAAGCCTTGACCCCTTTGGGACCCTGAGAAATAGTTTCTGGGTCAGCAACAGGGTTTTTATAAAGAAATTTATGTGAATCTGGAACCCTGTAGTATCTGTCTGGTTTAACAGAAGCAGGAGGTAAAGAGTCATGAGAAAGGCCAGACTCTGAAAATACATCATCTACAATGTCTAACACAGGAGGAATAGGAATGCTGAGGGAGTAAAAGAAAATCTCTAAGCCTTTTCTTAGATTCTGAGTAGTCTTGGCTCTCCCAGTGGAAGTGCTCCCTCATGGTATGCAGGGTTTCCCCAAAAGAATAATCCTCAGGCGGTGAGGCTGAAGGGATAGATTCTTCAGCATCAGAATCCTTGTAAGGAAGAAGAGAGTATTCCTGTTCAGAAGAGAAGTCAGAGGAAATGGAAACCTGATCTGAAGATTCATATTCTGTCTCTTGCCTAGGCCTCTTGTCAGGAGGGGGATGGGAACCCCTGATCAAAGTAATTAGGTCTTCAGCCATTTTGAGCATCTGTTTTTTTAGGCATGGTAGTCTGTCCAGGAGAATGCTGTACTTGTTTCTTTGTATTTAGAACTGCTTTAGTCTTTGCTTTGGAAGCTGAAGTAGGTTTTACATATAACTGTGTAGGTCTGAAAACAGCCTCAGAAGCCGATGCCTGCTCAGCGGCTCCGGACCCATCTGAGGGAATAGTTTCCGAGTGTCCAATACCTTGAGTATCCAGAGGCCTAACTGGCTCCACGTGGGAGTCGTCAGCGGCCTGTGGCGTTGAGGTAGTGGGCGTCAGGGCCTGCGAATGCGCCTCACTGAGAACTGGCGAACCGGCGACTGGCTTAGCGGAAGCCTCGTCGTCTGTTTTGGACCTCGGATGCCTGTCCTTTTCTTTTTCCTTGAGCTTTTTATAAACTCCGGTTGTCGGCTGTTCCGACGGCATTATATAATTGAATCTTCGGCCAAAGTAATGAAAGGCAAAATCGTACCGACGCTTAATAAGGCGTTGGTTAAATCTAGCACAAAACCAACAGCGAGCAACGTTGTGATCAGGGCCTAGGCAAGGAATACAGTAAGAATGAAAATCCTTATGAGGTATTTGCTTCTCACAAGAAATACAGTTGTTAACTTTTTCTGACATCGGACTGGAGCAAGAAAAAAAGTTTCCCCAACGGGGTACTTAGCTTTAATGAAGGCTTCGGATCTGAAATTAGTTTTTGAAAATCTTAGGAGTCGGCCGACCGGCACTTGCGAACTGCTTTTGCTTCGGGCACCGCGCGGCAAGAAAGACTGAAGAAAATGGCGTCGGCTGCATCTTATATACCCCTGGCGCACTGATGTCAGGGAAGAGGCAACAGCAACCAACGCCGGACCTAGACTTTGGAATTCAGACCGACTGCGGGTAGCCTGCCAGCAGGATAACCCAAGTGTAATGACTGCAACAGTGAAACATGATGAACATCCCTGCATCTGTCTCTTCACATTCCTTTTCAGATTCAATTTCTTGAATCCCTTTTTCTTTCACCAGAAACCACCTGACAAAAAGGGTCAATAGCTTGTATAAGACCCTGAGCCAGACTCACTATACTTCTCATGTCCAGTGAAACTGGTGTAGGAAAAGATGACATGTTTAATTTTCTGTTTTCTATTTTTTTGACAGGAAAGTTGGGACAAACAGGTTTATTAATGGCATCAAAAGCTTCCCCAGGGATGGGCACTACATTCTGCTAAGATGAGACACCTTTAGTGCCCTTTCTTACAAGACCGGAAAAAGTAGCTCTCCCTTGCCCATTGAAGGGACCCAAACAGCTGCAGAGGACCTTGGACAAGCCTAATAAATTACTCCTGTCCAAAGGAAATGAGAGAGGAGAAGAGAAATGTTTAGTTTTTCTCTTTTTGCCATGGTTTTCTGAAGAAACAGACCAAGTATTGCCAACATACCCGGGGATGAGTACAACATTCAGGCTACACAGGGGCACTTTCCCTGCCTCTTCTCTTAAAAATGATGAGTTTCTCTCCTTTGCTCAGTGAGGAGACCACAAAAGCCACAGAAAATGCTGCTAACCCTCAGTCCACAGTGGCTGTATGGACCACAACAGGGGGATACAGGGAAAAAAAAGATGATTGGCCTTAGGAACTAGCTTTGGCAATAGCACAGTCACAGATCTGTGGCTGAGGCAAATTGTTAGTCTGCTGAGGTGACAAAGGTTGTTTAGCTAACATTTTGAGGCTAAAGGAAGGGCCAACAGTGGGACCAGTAATTTGTCCCATTGTCAAGCTGAAAATGATGCTTCTTTCCCATGGAAGTTAAGCAGCACAAGGCATGCAAAATTTTAAAAGCACTAAAAAGTAACAGTTCCCAGTAAAAGGCTCCCAGCTTCCCAGCTCTGGAAAAAAGCCTTTATTATTCCACTCCATAAAGGTGGTATTAATAATAATAAACTTTCGACTTATCTGTATCTTATCCCCAGAAAATGCATCCATCTACAACTTCTACCTTACCTCATAAACAACCAACTTCTAACCCCTACTCAACATGGTTTCAGACTCAGCCATAGCACTACCACAGCTCTCCTCTCCTTCCTAGAAACAGTTAATAAGGCCCCTGACACTGGCCACACTGTGTCCATTCTCCTCCTTGACCTCTCTAAGGCATTCAACATCATCTATCATAACCTTCTTTTCACTAAACTCTCCAAACTAAATCTATCCCACTCTATTAACTGGTTTACCAGTTACCTCTCACAGGCAACAAGCAGTCAGATGGAAAAAAGCCACCTCCCCTTTTCTCAATACTCTCACAGGTGTCCCCAGGGTTCAATTTTAGGCCCCCTTCTATTCAATATATTCATAAACGATTTCTAAGCCATCCCAAATGCCAATCTTGCCCAATATGCCTATGATTTAACAATAATCCGCTCTGCCTCTTCTATACCCACCCTAGTTAAATTAACCCTAGATGCCTTCTCCTCCACTAAGCAATGGATGATGGACAACCATCTAGCACTCAATGCTACTAAAACTTAACTCATGATATTTACTGCTTCCAAAACCACCACCCTAGATAAAACCTCATTCCCAGTTACCAGTCAAATTAATACTCTTCTTGAAATAGTCTCTAATGCTAAACTACTAGGAGTCCTGATCGATGACCAGCTAAAGTTTGATAATCATCTACAAGTAAATATAAAAAGAAACACAAAAAAATAGGCATGCTTTACGGCCACAGTCTTTACATCGGTCCCTCCACTAGGCTCACCCTCACCAACACTTACCTTATCCCATCCCTTCTATACGGGTCCTCTATCCTTACTAACCTGCAATCCTCCCTCAAGACTAAACTCTCCACTTGCTATAATAATAAAATAAAATTTGCAACTGGCCATAGATCCACTTCCCATCACTGCACTGCCCTACACCAACTGAATTGGCTTGAGCTGTCCAATTACTTCATCTATATTCAACTTGTCCAAGCACACAAACTTATTTTCACTCCTTCTGTCTGTCCCTCTCTTGCCACCACCTTTAAAATGCACCAATCGAATAGACTTTTGAGATCTAATTCCCAAAATCTAATTGAACTGCGTAAATACCCCGTCCACCAGGCAAACATCTAATGTCCTTCTCTCTAACGCGCCACTGGAATTCCCTCGCACCTCTCATCTGCACCACCAGCAGCCTCTCTTCATTCCAAACCTTACTTCACATACACCTAACTTCACTATGGGAATGCTCTTGCTCCCACCCGACATAATCTCCTTACACTATAGCTACTCTCTATAAGCTATAATTCACAATAAACTCCCATTGTTTTGTACCCTAATAAACTCTAGGAATTAGCATAACTCCTAGAATGGTACAATTCAGTAGCCTAGAAATTAACTGCATGAATTAGCATAAATGTTAAAAAATTTAGACTGTTTCTGTTATTGCACAGTGCTAATGTGTTAAACTGTTAAAAACTTTGAGTATTTGTAAATATTACTCTTATTGCATTGTACTAATATGTGCACTCTACTAACGTGTTTTTCTATTTCTTTAATTTTACTTCATTTGTGCACATTATATTTCTCTAATAACTTACTGTTATGTTAAATCTCTAATTTGTAACTTTCTGGAGCTTTTCTCCCCAGGACTCCACTGAAAAAGGGCTCCTCGTGGCCTAATGGACTATCCCGGCAAACAAACTATAAA